>NW_027286963.1:3142689-3175189 GCF_022747635.1 Hetaerina americana | reverse complement strand
ACTCCTATCATTAGGTTTGTGATGGATCATTCACTTCGAATATCATCATCTTTTATCTGATCATTCCTAGAAGTCAGCTGATGAATGGTTATCGACTGTTATGCTAACAAAATAATTTCAAATATTAATTGTTTTTTATCACTCCGAACGTATCTGTTAGCCTCTCTGCTTCTGAAATCAAAACCAAAAGGCTTGCTTTCAGGCAGTACCAGCAGAGTTAACTTTAATAAATTTAAAATAAATTTAATGTCCATGCCCTGATAGGGATTCGAAACAGCGTCCTTTTGTATATCGGGAAAGCCCACCCGACTTAGTCAACCGACATAGACCATTTTTTTTTAAGAATTTAACCTAATCAGTATCAGAGAGACGAGAGTCGTTAAACCGGGGCTATTTTTTAATGTACAGTCTATTTAAAAATGTTTACTGAACTTACAAAAGAGCATAGTTAACAGTCAAAAGTCTTATGGGGTTATAATGTAAGGCGAAACCGTGAAAAAATTTGGAATCAATGCCGAAATTAGGGTTCTTTCGCTTGAATCAGAGTGATAACTGAAATGCGTTTCAGGTTATGAATATTATTATTATTTCCACATTTCCCTATGCTTCTCAGTACATGAGTTTCTGCAACTTGACAGTTTTGAAAATAGAAAAATGTTCCCCTTTTTGAAACGGTTTTCCCAGAAGCATAAAATACAGCTATAGAAAAAGGATATAAGTAATTCATAATTATATGTATGTGTAACCTTTCTCCATTATTGATGATACATCATTCCGTCTTTCCATGAAAAAGTTGCTCACATATGCATATTTCAATCAATTTGAAAATATAGCGATGTCATTGATACCAATTTCAGGTAATCGGCAACCCTTCCATTGGAACGGATACGTGGCAGGAATCACTTATAGACTTCACATTTATGACTCATTACATCTCCTTTAAAATCATCATCATAATCCATATTTTCTAAGCCGGGAGAGAGGTCATATCCCCAATTCCGTAACGGCTGTTTCCAAGCTCTTACACGATTACTTCCACAACCCCGGGACTACGAGTTTCTTCTTTGTGTCGTGTTATGCCCCTTTGGGAATGCAAAAAAAGTTTCGTTTACACAACGCAAAATATTTCATCGCCCACTATTGTTTATATAACAATGTCGTTTATATTATTTATAAGTAATTATCCAATGCATAGGATTTTATGGAGCGATATTAGAAAAACCAACCTGGATAGGAAAAAGGATCATGTATATTAAATTAAAAGGAGACAGCAAGAGACAAACATGGGGAAATAATCCTTTATGTTTCTAGATGAATAGAGATAGCAGAGTGGAATACAAAGCCTAGAGAGAGCTTAAAACCCGTCTAAAAATGTTTAAAACTGATTAGAGAGGAGATAACTGAAAAACTTCAACAATTTTAAAATTTTCAACCTTTGCAACAGGTCCCTTCCAAAAACTTCCTTTTTGCCTTCTCTTCGAGGACGGCCTGCACACGAGATCGACCTATACACGAGTATACACGGTAGGTGTCCGTCAATGTATGAAGCCTTAAGCTGACGGTAAGCTCTAAATTAAAAATTACTTTTTCCGGCATCACATGTTCCCCGTACCCCCATACCCTGCGTGCCCTATTCCACGGCCGAGGTCGCGAAGCACGTGAACAAACCTTCGGTCGTCCATCAATGAACAAGGCGAGCACACGAGTGCGTGGCACAAGCAATCGCATGTCGCCACTTAACATCAACAGCCCGAGTGACGGGATTGATGAGACACTCATGCTCCAACGGCGACGGATTATTTTTAGGGTCATGGTCACGAAGTCACGGGTAGGGAAAATTGGCGCCGGCGCCTCCCTCTCCTCCTCCGACCACGCACGGCACTGCGTATGTAAAGCGAACTGGATTTGGATAATACCATCTGACAAAATATTTGGCGCAACCACGAAGATTTGGAGCAAAGAGGAAAAAACTACTCCAGCCTTGAGTGTCCTCAAGACATTGAAAGTCAACTTAACGAATGTTTTCACATGTCCTAAACTCTCGGTGATGCAGAATTTTAAATTAATAAAGCTACTTACTTGCCCACGCATAAAATAATCAATATTATTAAATATAATATCGATAAAAATAAATTAAATAATGGAAAATCGTGTAATTATTTACAAATCCGCGGATTTTTTTATTTAAATTAAATTAGTCTGGTCTGCAGAGTTATCGGAGAGCTCTACGGCAAAGAAAAACTAGATAGATTGGACATACCTTGAGGCACAATGGATTAGTTAGAAACATAAAGAAGGAAAAATTGAAGCAAAGATTCCGCGAGGAAGGCCAAGAGACAAGTACATAGGACAAATTACAAAGGACGTAAAACAGGGAACCTATCAGAGGGCGAAGTAATTAACACGAAATAGGGAAGAATGGAGGGTTGCAGTAAACCAATCTTAGGATTGAAATACTTGATGATGAGAGCTAATTGTTAGTAGAATGTCTCTCTCCTTTTCACTTGGTTAGCATTTTGTATCAGTATTATTGAGCACTTCGCTAGCCACCAATAGGATAAGTGACAGAGGGTGCTTACACACCAGACTACTTTTGACCAATTATACTCCTCCCCTCCCCCCCTAGCGTGGTCAGAATACGTTATTCTGATCACTGATCATTCGTGGAAAAAATGAAATCTCAAATCTATCTGTTCTGCACTTATATCTCTAATTTTATTGGCATGATCTCCCATACCGTAGTGCTATGTGGGTAATAATACATTATCAACATCAACGCTTAAGTGACGCCCTTCAAATTAATACAAGAGCTTCCATCGGTAATATAACCTTCGCTCGGTGAGTGATTCTCAGCCTAGCTCCTCTAATAATTTTGATACGCTACTAAGTTTATCATAACAACGTTTCACAAATCTAACTCCTCTACGCTGTATACGATCCAATTTGGCAATCAATCCAACTTCGTGAGGATCCAATATACTTGCAGCATATTCTAAATAAGGCCTAACCAGCGACAGATCACATTTCCCCAACACACTTGTAATAAAGCCTAATTTGTTGTTAGCTTGTCCACATACTCCACGCATAGATTTCACCCAGGAGAGGTCGTCTCGGTAATTCAGTGATTACTCACAAAACTTACGACAGTGATAATGCAGTGTATTGAAACGCACTCGGTCCTCATATATTAGACAAATCAATCTCTACAATTAGAAGACCAAGGGAAAAGAGTAGTACCTCTAGATAAAAATATTGCACCGGAAACATCGCACGAAAATCACAATGCATCTTTCATTTCTGTTCCGTGTCTGCACTGAATTGGCTGGAAGGCCCTTGGACTGCGACAGCTTAACCTCCGCAACTGTTTTCCAACGATTTAACTCCAATATAACCAACGTTACGAGAAAGTTGACGAGAGGGACGTTGAGTAAGGATATTAAGAAAAGACTCGTAAAAACTTTGATTTGGAGCACAGCTATGTACGGCGCGGAAACGTGGTCATTGAAGCAGGAGGATATACGTAGAATGGAGGCTTTTGAAATGCGGGTTTGAAGAAGAATGGAGATGGTGAAATGGACAGAGAAGAAAACAAATGAGGAAGTACTTGGTATGGTGGGCGAAGAGAGGGGTTTGTTGGGAGAAATCCTATGGAGGCAGGAAAAGTGGATGAAGGGGGTTTTGACCGGCAGTGGGATGTTGAAGACTGTGATAGAGGGGAGAATGTTAGGCAAACGAAGAAAGGGAAGGAACAGGGTAGGAATGTTGGACGGGATGAAGGGAGGAAGAAAGTACTCAGAGATGAAGAGGGACCTGATGTAGAGTAGGATACTGGATTTTGTGTTTTGTTAGGAGTCACAAAATATTTATTTTGTAGCTGGGTCCATCCACAAACCAACCTTAACAGGTAGATTACCTAATAATATAACAAACTTTATCACTACTCTCACACTACTCGGCGTCGGTGACTGCGTACAGACTTTTGGAAATGATATTGCACGAGAATGGCCATTTCATATTGCACGTGTGGTGAAATACATCGATAAAATTTATAATCAAGTAATTCGATTAAATTCAAAGACGACTTGCTTCATCTTTCACATAGTTAAAGAAGAAAGTTCTCAAACACCCGCAGAAAAAATAGCACGGGATAATCTCGAAATACGAAGACAACAGGCGAGCTAAATAATTTCCTACGGCTTTGCAGTAAAATTTTTCTACCGAGGGAATGATTGGATCCCCACACCATTACTTCAGATTAGGCCACAGTGATAAAATTAGACAGGCTTACATATATAGTCCATCCTAGTACAATGTGTGATCAAAAACCAAAAATAATAAGATCTAGTACCACAAAAACTATTACATGCAAAATCATAATACGAGACGTTTCTAATAAGAGAACACATTTCATTCAGCTGGATTTACGTAATAAAAGATATCCTAGCACTCCCTGCCACTCACACACAATTTTAGCGATTTTCAGGGTATATTCAAGATCAAGAAAATTTCCCACTCAGGGAAATCATGACTGCCTTCCCATACTGACCCTCTTACAGGATTACAATGCAACAATTTCAGAGTGTAAAAATCATACGTCTTGACCGGGATTCGAACCCGGATCCCTCGATTTTAGCCTTTCAAGCTATGGAGGCGAGCCCTATTACTCTGGAATTATGCGGGCTTTAAAGGAGCAAGATGTTGTGACGAAATACCGTACATGGCACGTACCATACAATGTCACAGGCATTCGTAGTCGTGCGCAATACGCCAAAATCCACAGGGTTTAAGCCAACTTAAAATACTAGGGGTGTTTTACCTTTGACAAATTCCAAGAAACTGCGGGAGATGCCGTGACAGTAAATTTTGACGGAGTCATCTGCATATAAGCATTAATATGCAAAAATTTCAGAGGGCAAAATCTAAGCACTCGCTCGAACATCCGAGGGATCCTGGTTCGAATCCCGGTCAAGGCGAATGATTTTTACACTCTGAAATTGTTGCATTTTAATGCATATTAGCTGATAACTCCGCCAAATTTACTATCACAGCATCTCCCGCAGTTTCTTGGAACTTTTACAGGATGTTGCACCTAAGTTTTTGAATAATATGATTTTTTTCATCTGCCCCTTGCGTACAGAGAGGAAAGAATACCAGATTTAGGTAAAGTAAGGGACAGATAAGAAGGCTGCTGGGAGAAATCCGAAGAAGGCAGGGCATATAATATATTTCATCTTTTGCGTTATAATTTCATAGCTCAGACACTTGGTTTTTGAGGCAAGAGGATAAACATAGATTGGAGACCTTCTGAATTATTGATGTGGAATGGAGCGAAGAAAATGAAAAAGGAAAGGAAAACGAATAAAAACATTCTTGGAATAATGGGGGAAGATGTACCCTAAGCCGGTACACTGCTGCCAATAAAAGTAAAAACGTGTGTTTTTATAAGTCACATTTGAAAGCAAAGGATGAAATATCATAAGAATTAAAAGAGCAGTACAGGCGAATGGTTTACCGAACTCTGATTAGCAGAGGACGCCATTTTATTTGCCTCCTAAATTTTAAATTTATAGGACATGATATTTTTGCACGTAATTTCGACTCGTGCGATTGCAGAGAATATTTCAATCAAAATAATTCTAGTTTTTGGTCATATTTTCTTACATTAATGTAGGCTTAATTTCAATCATGGACAGGAGGATAAATGTTTATTCGCAATTTTTGTCCAGCTATTCATATTCACACACTGTGTGAAATACACGAAGCGAAACGTATTCATTATGGCCTATGTATTTACTTCGTGAAGCATTTATATTTCACCGAAATCATGAGAATAATAGTTCAACTAGTGAAATACGAAGGTATTGATGCGAAGAAGTAGTTACCAAAGCTGCCATTTTAGCGTTCGTGGCACACATTCCGTTTTGCACTATTCCAGTGACATAATATCAATATTAACTTCGCAACAGTGTTCGAAGAAATCTATGCCAATCATAATATGGCATCACTGGGTATTAGAGTGTTATATAACTTACGTCAATAAAACAATTAGGTCATATTTTCCAAAGGTTTCGGCCATACTGTTTTTTTCTAATTTCTCCGAGATTTAGGTCAATGAATTCAGGCCTTCAAAAGGATTATTTTCACATGTCGTCATGATTTCAATACGTTAGTGACGTGGTTAACTGTAGTAATTCAGATATGTCCCATACTTAAAAACATCAAGACCTTCAGCGAGCTTCGCAGAACTAGGACTCCACGCTTCTACGACAATATCAAGAGTGTCATCAGGGATGCATTGAGAAGAATGTTTGATTGAATGATTGATCACCGTGTGATTTACATATCAATCACCCGGCCAAAAAAACAAGCAGATTCAACTCCAGGAGAGTCTTGTGAATTAATGATTGGACATTACTACCATAAAAGCGTGCCATGTAACGAACGCTGTCATAATAAACTGCGTAACTCATCAAGATTATTCAAGGAACTAGGCTGGGAATCACTCACGGAGCGAAGGTTAAATTACAGATTAAATCTCTTGCATAAATTGGAAGGAGGTCTCTTATGCGAAGATGCTGAGCATGTATTATTGACCTATCGCACTGCGCGATACGAGAGATAAGGTCAATAAAATTTGAGAGATTCATTGTAGAACATATTTAAGATGTCATTTTTCCCACCAACGATAAGGGATCAGAATAACTGTATCCGGCCGCGCTCGGAAGGGAAAAAAAGTATTTTTCTTTTAATTCTAAATAGCCTATTACCTTGTCTTCATCACATCTAGCTTTAGTTACTGTCCTCCTTGTTACGAACAACTCCTCACGCATGCGTACATAAGTATTTCGTATTTAACTACCGTGGTCCACCTAATTACGGCTAACACTGCGTACTTTAGGAGATACCAATTTAGAAAATCTTGATTTTTTTACATTTCATTCCCGGTGTTGAGTGTCCCCCTGCCGCACACCCTAGTGGTGGCTTGCAGGGTACAATGCAGATGTAGAAAAGTTGCCAAAAATTTATTAAGGCCCAGTTCTTATTATTCATAATACGCGAAGTTCTCGCTCATGAAGAGCCAACATTATTTCCCAAAATCCATGACGACACTGATAGAAAACATTGAGACTTGAACATAATCGTTAATTTTTATTCATAAATGCGGCATAGAAGCCTGCTTAGGATATCGCCGAACTACTGATCGGAGACCCCTTCATTAAAATTCGGGGAATGCCTTGGAATAGCACCTATCCGAAATCCGAAGCAGCACGATTATCTGGATACCTGAACTACTTCAGGGAGAAACCAGATGATGACATTTAAAATAAATGAGAAAAATACCAGGAGCGAATTCCACTCTACCAAATCCAACATCATCCTTGACGCTATTTAATGTAGTCGTAAACCTGAAAATAATAGATAACACATTATGACCCAATTGCGCAGATTTTAAAGTCTGATTTGGTGTAACTGGAACAATATTCTTCTCAATCAATCAGGGTACTGAAATTATTTTAAAATATATGTTTTTCACAGTCCCTAGAAATTATTTATTTCTAAGTAAAGTGGGAACTTCCCATTTATTTCTGCATTTATTCGTGATTTCTGTTTGCCTCCAAAGCCCACATTCGTCCTGTCTCCTTCCCTCTTTCCCAACATTCCCCCTCCTCTCACGGTCTTCAGCATATCATTACATTTCAATATTCCACTAGTTAACGAATTTATTTACAGCCATGTTTATGAATATATTACATGCACCAGAAGATGATGAAATCTTTGGAGAATAAAGATGAAGACTTCTTTGGAAATTAATAATTCTTTCGTTCGTTAATCACTGATTTATTGGGTTTTTTTACGGCGTTCCAACAAATTGTTTGTTGACACCAACTGTCAAGCCTTGGGTGGATAAAGTTTTAGTTATATTTACTACCCTTCTAACCACCACTAGGGTGTTCGACAGGGGGTGATTACATACCAGACTACCCTTGATCCAAAACACCTTTTCCTCCTAGCGTTATCGGACGTTAACCGGCACTTAATCCCGCTTCCAGTACCCGATTCGGAAATGATGTCCTCTCGTGGTTTATGTTTCGATGAGGACACGGCAATCTAAACACTTCAGGAATCCGATTATAGCTATAATTTGAAAATTTTCTATCGCATTTTTATCCTCGCGATTGCATAAAATTGGTTAAACGAACCCTTATGGGGGATCCGGATAGTGCGGTGGCTAACATATTGGCTTCCCACCCAAAGGGCTCGGGTCCGTATCCCGGCGTTCGCAGATATTTTTCAGTGGTATCACGATCCCTACTTGAGGTGCTTTGTGGAGGGCACTTCCTATGGAGGGTGCTTGGTGGACTACGTCCGTCCGTGGGTGGGACGTCATGCTGCGGACCCTTTGGCGCCTTTCGTTAAGAGTAGTTTCTCACCACCCGTCATCCTTTCCCATCCATCCCTAATGGCGCAAATGACCTCGGCTGTCGGTCGCCTCTCCTAATAACTACTAATATGAACCCTTATTTCCCTTCACTGGACGTTGCGACTCATTCCTTAATATTCCATTATCTATGGCGATCTCTATCTGTATGGCGAAAAGTGGACCAGCAAATGATAGAAACCTTAGAAACTTGGTGTTGAAGAGGATAATGCCGAAGATTAGGATAAATGGAAAGACAGAGCGAAGAACGTAGAAGTACATGTATTGAAGCGCAGAAGAATGAATTACAATATGGAGAGAACACTACGGCAAAGAAGAACTTTGAATGGATTGGAAACACACCTTGAGGCAGAATGGATTAGTTGGGAACATTATAGAAGGGAATATTTCACGAGGAAGACTAAGAGACAAGCACGTAAATAGGAAAAACGAAGGACGTAAAACAGATAAGCTATATACAAAGCGAACGGTAACTACGGCCGTATAAATATAATGGGAAGAGTTCACCCCAGCCGTACTCTTATAAATGGGCAAAGGATGGGTGGGGGAAAAACCTCTCGTAAGCCCTGATAGAGTGGGAGTGTATGCGACTAGCAAGGATCAATGCTGCTTAGTACATCCAAGCTAGAGAGTGCGTGATTATTTTGCCTTTATTATTATACGTGTGACTGACGGGCCACTGGCGCAGAGGGAACCTCTCCTAAGCCCTGATTGAAGGTGAGTGCTTGTGACTGGCAAGGATCACTGCTATATAGTAAATCCGAGCTAGAGAGTGCGTGATCATTTTTCGTTTATTATATTTCTTAATTTTATTTCAATACGTGTGATTGGTGGGCCCCTGACGCAGAGGGAAACCTCTCGTAAACCCTGATAGAGTGAGAGTGTATGCGACTAGCAAGGATCACTGCTGCATAGTACATCCAAGCTAGAGAATGCGTGATTAATTTTCACTTTTTTAGTATTCAAAAAAATTTTTGTATTATTCTAAATTTTACTACGTGCGTTTAAGTGCTTGAGACTAGCATAGATCAATGCTGTATAGTATATCCAAGCTAGATAGTACGTGGTTTATTTGCAGTCCTCCATTTCATTGTTCTAACCGTTTGCGGTATTTAAATATTTCAATTATTTTCAGTTTTTTACTGTATTTATTGTTGGTCTTATTTTCAGTTAATTATTTAATTTTATAATTTTTATCGATTTACCGCTTGTATTTTCTCCAATTTCCCCCACCCATCCTTTGCTCATTTATAAGAGTACGGCTGGGGTGAACTCTTCCCATTACAGATAAGCTATTTTGTGGTGTGAGGGAATTAAGAGAGAATAGAAAGAAGAATTGACAGGTGCGGTGAAACAAAAATGAGGCTTGAAATACTGTTGCTGGTGGCGGAATCATCGTATGCGTCATGCATAACCATTGGGAATTTGAAGCGACCGCCGAATTCCTCCCCTCTCCCCACCTTCCTTGGTTAGATGGGCAGCTATATCTTCATCCCCTCTCCCCCCCCCCCGGTCTGCCTTACGAGGAAAACAAGTACGTCACGACCCTCGGTCCATTTAGAAAATCTGCCGCGCTGCCACTTCCATCAATGGAAGTGGCTATTTTTACGCTTATTCAATCCCAATGACCCATTGAAAACAGCTCAGTGTTTACGCACGGCCGTCACATTAGAGGAGCGGTTGTACGAGACAAGTCTTATCTAATCAGTCAGTTTTCGCGCGCTGAGGTCTAATTAATATTCATCCTAATCTTTGGTTCTTAGATGAGAAATAATAAACTGCTCGTGTCCCTTTAGTTATAATCGTCTCAAAAGTAATTCATTTCGGGCGGGTGAATAGAGAAGGCTGAAGTCAAAATTCTACCACTCATGCGAATAGCCACTGTGGTCATATTTATTGTACAACGATTATCTTCATGTAATTGAAATCGACCTTCATTTAAGTACGCATTTGGCTTGTCCCCTCCACTCACGCTGTTTGCATGGTGGTATTAATTTTCCCTGTTCTGTTTTCCACGAGATAATTTGAATTCTTCATCGCCGTATGAATGCACTGGTTTTTTCAGTGCCATAATTGTAAAAAAAATATAATTTAATGAGAGACTATTCAATAATGGCAATGACTCATTTGAGAATGATTGAGGTCATGGTGTTAAGGGTCCTCCACGGGGTTAAGAATTACAAACAAAATTAATCTTCTCAACACGAACATCTAAGCCACGATTTTAAAATAAAAACGTCCTTTGCGAACTTTTATGCGACCGAAATGCCCGTAAATTAGAATATTTACGTTGATCTTTCACGGAATTCTTCAATCTATCAGTCATCATGAAGAATATTAATTGAATTTTAAAAATAACCTCTCTGAAAATACTGGTTCCATAAAATACACTTTATTTTATTTGTAGCTAAAATCGGAGGCCAAGTATCGTTGCATGGGAATTTAAGGGCGCAGAGAAACATTGGCATCTGGCAAGGTCAAATATCCAATATGGTAAAATCCATCACATTTGACATCGGGTTTATTCCGAGATTAAACGCTTTCTTTTCTCACTTTCGATTCCACCCCTGGGCTACTATCCGGAAATGGAAACCGAGGCTTTTTATCTCGTGACTAACTCAAAGTGACGACTTCCATCCGACAATCAACTAACTAACTACTTTAGTGGTCATTATCGATTGATGATGAAACGACATTTATTGCATATGCTTTCTCGCGCTGGGAAAATGTAAACTCGTTACAATTTTGACACCTTCGCTACGTTGTCATCGACATTACCCTCAGTGACAATGAAAAACCCGTCCTTTTCCGTCACCGGCTGTTGACTGTGATATCTATCCCAACGCTTTTAAGAGGTGCCAGTCACCTTGGGAAACCCAAAGAAAAGAGTGATGTTGAAAGTCAATATTATATTGCATGAGTTATCTCACGAATCAAATTAATCCTAAGACTCCAGACGCTATTCGAGTCATTGTTATTACAACAAAGTTTTTATGTTTTCCACATTATGTTAACAAGTTATTCAATTACATAAATTTAAGGAATCATCATTATCGCTCTACTTGGTTCTGCCCAGTGGTAGGTCTCGTCCATCACCCCTATCCACTCTTGTCCCAGGCTTATTTTGTGGTCTACTTGTTCTCCTCTCCCCTTCATATCATCTGCATATAAATTTCTGTCTCCTCCTCCTCCTAATTTTTGTTCCCCCTCAACCATTCCCCAGGTATTGCCGGTATACCCTTCCCTCTTATCACATGTCCAATTCCTTTTCTGAAGAGCGTTCAAAAGTATTTTAGCCTTGCTAAAGTTAAATAAATCCTCTTCATTTCCTATTTTGTCCACTAATCTCTCTCTTTCCAACCTTCTCAACGCCCACATCTCAACAGACTCGATCCTTTCCTTTTCTCACCGTCTTCTCCAACATCCATGCTTCACGCACGAACATCAGAACATCACACACAGAGCATTTGCCTAATTTATTCCTCAGTTCTAGATCCAGATTGTTGCGCAATAAAATTTTCTTACTATTAAAGGATACTTTTCCAAAGCCGATCCTGGTTTTAACCTCAAACTCACTCTTCCAATTCTAAGTCAACACACACACACACACTTGATATCTTTACATTGGGACCTGCACTATTTTTCCTTCATTAGCCATGGCATTCATATCTTCTCTGTCGTTTATTCTCTAAATACAGAGTACGATAATTTACTTGTGTATTATTACTATTCAACTCAAGAATGGCCTCTGTTTGCATTAGGTGACAAAAAATTGATTTAATCAAAGATACTTCTTGTATTTGTATCGGACTTTTGACGAGAGTTATGACGCATTTGAGGAATCGGAGGAAAGCTAGATAATTTTCCACACAAACTTTATTACGGGTAGAACTAGATAATATCATATCATCAATTCCCTCCTTCATGTGACAACTTCTGTGGGTAACGAAATTTTTCATCTGATGCCTGTGCTTCTACCTTCACCCAATTTCTCAAGTACCACCGGATTTACCGACCACCGATTTTAGTTCTATCAAAAATAACTATATTTCCGCAAATTTGTAGTTACCTTGCCTCCATATAGTACTGATTATAACCACAAAATATTGTGAAGGCACCTGAAGATGACACCTAAGCATTCGTTGACACTAGTTTTTCCCTGAAATTAACGTTTTTTTCTGGAAAATTAGCTGGTATTCCTCCGTCTTCAAATTGAATTTCCACGGATTCCAAACTGGCACCACCGTGGTTAAATTTTTAAAATAGTTGTCACGAATCATAGGTTTTTCCCGCATCTTCGACGTTCTGTTCAACTCGTTCATTTAGGAACAGGCGCTGAACCCGGGAGGGCTCACGATTGTGCCCGCGCCAAAACAAAAAAAAACTGCTATTCGCTAAATGGCGCCGCCCATTTTCACGTTCCTTTTTTTCGAGACTGGATAATCGGTGGAAAATTTAACTAATACCCACCCCTTCACACACACACACACACCCTCCCCCTACTCCCTTCTACCCCCACCCTCAGCCCAGCGGTCCAGACGAAATCCGACGACTTCTCCCTCCATTGAGCTATCGTTTCACCCCCTTCCACCTCTCCCTCCCTCTCTCCATGGGCGACGACAGCCCAACCCTCCCCTGCTCATTTCCCCACTCTCCTGCCTTCATCCCCGCCCACGTGTCCGCCCTCCGAAGGCACCAAACGAGTCTTGGAAGGAAAGCCTTAATGACTTATTAATCCAGGTCAGAGCATTCTTTTTTTTCCCCAACACACCCACACTCAAACGCATACTTGTATACTACACACCCTTCCCCACGTCGTCTGTCCCCTCACATCAGCGAAACAGCGCAAACCGGAGAGACAGTCCACGGCCGTGAACGCAGAAATATAGTCCAACACGCTCTCCTATCCAGTGAGGCGTGGGACCCGATGACCTTTGACTTGCTGACGAGTGACATATCCTCGCAGGCCTGTGTCGTGAACAATCTTGGATATTCCCATAACTCGCGCGCCTCAACCTCGTCAATTAGATAAGTCGATTTTTTGTAAAGGTAGTTTTTGGATGTAAACCGCTTAACGATGAGTATAAGACTAACTACAACCACACTTCTAAGTCAAACAAGAAACAGCCGAACACCCCGCACTATACAATAGATCCTCCTCCTATTCCGCATGCTTTGTATTTCCCTTGATTCCGTCCAGCGTGCCTATTCTCTTCTTCCTTCCCCTACCTATCCTACCCTATCTTCACATCCCTATCTACATCATCCATCAACATCAAAAGAAGCTATGCGTCCACTTCTCTTGCCTCCTTTGGATTTCTCCCATCATCCTTTGAGACATTCTCCTTCCTCGCCATACCTACATCTACACAATACCCCGCAAGCCGCCGCAAGGGCGTGTGGCGGGGGGTGTTTGGTCACCATCCGTAACAGGGAACAAAACCACATTAAAAACCAACACATACATGCATACCCATACCCACAGTAGCGCATAAATTCATGCAAAAATCCTTTCATTTTACACGCATGCAAATACATATACTATTATCTAACAAATAATTGCTCATTAGGATGCAGTAAGAAATTTATCCAATAACGTGCAAGCTAAAACTTGAAAAGCAAGAAGTCGAAATTCCACCTAGTAATCCTTCGTTTGTTTTCTTTTGCGTCCATTTCACCTTTTTTCCAATTCTACGGACCCAAATTTCAAAAAACGAACTCCACGCCTGTTATCTTGTCTCTACGAACAAATACCCATACCGTACTTAACTACTCTCCATATTCAAGTGTTGACGAACTTGTTCTTAACATCCTTACTTGAACGGCCCTGCCATTAATTCCCTCCTCCTTGTGAAAGCTTCTTTGTCCAACGCAATTCTTATCCTTTTGTCCCTGCTACTTTTGACCATCTTCGTCCAGAACACTTCCGATACAGTTTAACTGTTCCATCTGCTTTAGTTTACGACCTCCAACTTTAACGTTTATCTTAGCCTTCACGATAAGTCGATGAATAACGAAAAATTATTTAACTATTACCATTGTTTTAATTTTCCGCTGCGGAGACATCCTAATGCGATTCTCAGCATGACCATCAATTGCTGAAGAAGCAGGTAGTCGTGATCGACAATTGTGATGGGGAGAAAAATCGCGTTATGGTTGGCGGAGGCGATAGAAGACCGAAACAAATCCATGACTGCGCTCCTCCCTGTTTCAATCTCAGATAGCGAATTAGGTCTACACTATCATGAAATCACCGAATAACATAAAATTTCCACATACATTTGTTTTTTACGATCAAGGTTTCAATGGTATGAACATTTAACAAGAAGGAAACTAAATCCTTGCGTGTGGAAGAGAGAATCTGAAGGCAGATACATACATTCGAGAAGTGAAACTAGAAAGAGTAGAACCCTTCTTCCTTGATCTATCTGGGCAGTAGTACGTAGAACGTACAAGTTGGGTTGGGAGAAGTTCGACCAAGATCGAGAGACTGATAGCTCAAGCTAAGAAGAGGAGACTTCTATCTTCAACAAACACCTGAGGAGCAATCTAGGAAGCATTTGGTCGAAACGTTCGTATGGAGCAAGGCTCCCTACGGATCAGAAATATGGAGCATGGGAAAAGTGATCCAGGGAAGAATAGAAGCCTTAGAAACATGGCTACAGAGAAGAATGCTGAAGAATAAACGAACAGAAAAAGTAAGGAACGAGAAAGGAATATGGAATAGCAGAAAAGGAAAGAATCAAATGGAGAGAACTTCAGCAGATAAAATCTGGAAGAATCGGATACACCTTGAGGCACAATGTACTGGTTAGAAACATTAAAGGAACATTGAAGGTAAGATCTGGTCAAGGAAGACCAAGAAACAATAAAAGTACGAAGGACAATTTAAGAAGGACGCAGAACATTGAGGATATCAGGTGGTGATGGAATTTAACATGTTTTAGAGAAGAATGTAGAACTGAAGTAAACCAATCATATGACAGAAATATTATTTATATTGTTTCGTCGCATCACACCATCATAAGATAATATTGCGTGTAGATCATCATAGATGTTGTGATGCAAAGAAAACCAGGTCGAAAAAAAATTATTAGATGTGGAAACACTAAGTTACTTGTTATTTCATCATGATCCACGAAGTTACTCCACAAAGTGACGCCAAATACAGTTACGTAATTCGTTAACATCGGAAAAAATCGACGGATTGGCAAGGGTACCTACTCTGAAAAACAAAGATGAGCAAAACGCACCATGGACCACTGGATGAGAGATCTTTCTTTGATTGATTCGAGTAACTCGGAGAGCCAGTGGCGTAAATAGGTCTATCCCAGAGAAAAATAGGTCTCGTATGCTATCAGCCAGAGGCTACTTTCGCTCGTATTGCCCTGTGAATTGTGACAGTTTATTTGATAAATTAACATAAAATACTATTGAGCTGGTTTTTCCTAATTGAGCTGAACCTACTCCAACGTGTCTGAACGGTAAAACGCTATTAAATTATTTGATCCTTATTCTATCCTTCATGAACAAAACGAGACATTTTCATAGATTTAAATATTATTCATTAATGAAATTTTCAGTTGAATTAAAGCGATAGATTTACATTGGAGGCTCTTCATAAGTAGATTTGGAGGATAGAAGAGTTGAAATGGACGAAAAGGAAAACTAATGGAAAAGCACCGGGCATGGTGAAATAGGAGAAGAGAGGGATGTTGGAAATAATCTTAAGGGGTCAGGAAATGTGGATGCCAAGCATTTTGATAGGCGATGGGATGTTGAGGATTGCATTACAGACGAGAGAACGTTAATATACAGGTGGAAGGTGGAAAGAATGGAAAGTAATGTGTGGAAAGAATAAGAGGATGGACATGTAAGTCGGAATTAAGGGAAGCAGAGAGTATGCTGAATTGACGAAGGGTTTATTATATTTTAGGGTGTTAGGTTGTGTCGTGCTGGATGGAACTAAGAAATGTATGGTTTGCATCCATAAAATATCCACCATAAGATGTAGAATAATTACTTTGGATACGCCCGCAAGTACAACCTTCAGTCAAGCATAAACACTATCTCATATCACCCAGAAACCAATTGAGTCTCTACACCCGGAATGCGAGCGGAACATCATCGAACCTGGGCACCGACAACCATTACCTTTTGACCGCCCACGTCCCCGGTTGATTAACAGGGGAATCGTTAATAAACAGTCTGCCATATGCCCTGATTCTCTTATTCTTTTGAAATTGACCGCTGGATGTATGATAATTATCCCGCTTTGTCGCTCGATTGAAATCGAAGGGAAATTCCTGCTTGTGGGTTCTTTTCTCCAGAAGGTTAAATACCATAATAACAAAAAAGTCAAACGGTGAACAATAAACGCGTGGCCTGGGTGAGGCCAATCAGAGCGACGCTAAAGGTGCGATCACTCACTCACTCTATGAGAAGTAAGATAACAGATAGAGATGATAGAAAAGAGAATTATGAACAACATGAAGATAATTTAATCAATTATTATTAACATTAGTAAGTTAACAGTCTCAGGAAGACAAATGTAAAACGACTGAGCAAGCCTGCATTTCTGACAAAATACACCCTGGCAACCGACACCACGATAAATCCTTTAACACCGCATCCTACCTTTCCCCCCCTCATTCCGCCAAACATTCCCATGCTTTTCCTACCCCAACCTCGCGTGCCAGACATTCTCCCCTCTATCACTGTCTTCAGCATCTCATCGCCATTCAGAATCGCCTGAATCCATCTTCCTTGCCTCCTATTGACTTCTCCCAACAATTCAATCTCCCCCCCTTTCACCACGCCTTGCACATCCTCGTTTGTTTTCCGTTCTTTCCACTTCACCTTTTCTATCCTTCTCCACATCCGCATTGCCAAAACCTCCAAATCTATCGACCTATCATCCTGCTCCAACGATCATATTTTGGAGAAAGACCACGCTCCATATTTTGAAGAGCCTTTCCTTAACATCAAGAAATGTTCATTGACCGCCCGAACGGCTAAGTATAAACCGTCCCGGTGAGTGAAGTCTCACCTTTACCGATCATTGTACATCAGAAACGCATGGCGTTGAAGAAAGAAACATGGCTGAAGTGAAAGTGTGGTTTGCGAGAAGAAGAAACTTATAACTAGGAATAATATATGGAATCTCAACCTAACAAGAAAGGAAAGACGATAGGGAGCGGATTTTTACAAACAAGTACAAATATGAACGTCAGTTAACATCCTTACTCAACATCCCTATCATCAATTCCCTCCTCCTTGCGAAAGCTCTTTTGCTTTACGTGATTCTTCTTCTTAAGTCCCAACTTCTTCCACCATAATCCAAAAAATCACCCAAGGAGTTCAACTGTATCACCTGATCTAGTTTTGCCCATCCCATTTAAACGTTTAACACAACCTTCCTATTTCTCAAAAATTACATCAATCATTAAAAATTAATAAATTTCGTTTATTTTTATTTCTTCCCATGTAAGTAGGTTGTAATTAGTCTCGGGAGGCAAGTGCCTGTTGGGGTTCATCTGCGCCACTTGGGATAAGAATGGCACCCGGAGCTGCGTATGAAGGGAGGAGGATGGGGAGTGAGGCTAGGATGCCCGTTGTCGGCACCGAGAAACTATATAGCTGGCGGCGCCAGCGGAATCAACGCAATCAACTCCCGGAAGATGGGCAGGAGAACATGAAGACGGCTGCAGAGATAGTCCATGTCTTTGGGAAATGCTTTGGATGAGAATTTAAAAAGCAGCGACAACACTAGTAAAAAGAGACAGATCCCAAGGGTGGAGGTGATCATGGAACCCATGCCTCCACCCCTTTGAGAGATATATTTTTGGTTTCAATAAATTAAAAATAAATGCTACCCAGGCATCAGAAACTAATTCTGGAATACCTGCTGTTCCCCGGAAATTAAATCATGTACTTAGTATATAGTGCGTTGCGGTATTTAAAAAGTGCATATAAATACAACGAACGGCATATTTATAATGCCGCAGAGGTTGCTTTAACGAAATAATGCACTGAAATTCCGGAAATTCACCCAGTGAAAATAATTTTCCATGGCTGAAATTCGAACTCGTATCCCTTGACGTCCGACAGTCCGACGTTATGACAGTTAAAAAGCACTCGGTCGGTTGCCTGGTAATCTAGACGAAATTATTGGAACCGAAAAAAAAAAATCTATCTTGGCGGGAGCCTCCTAAGGATTATCCCCCTTTAGGACCGCCACTTGCCCAGCATCGATAGATGGGTCAAGGCCTGCACTTTGCAGAGCGACTTATTCTCTACACAAAACTAGGCCTCGAAATAAAAAAAAGAATAATTATAAAAGGGAAGCATGTTTCGAGCTTTTTAAGCTTGGAAAATAACTAATCGAAAATGTAGTGCTAATTATTTGAAGAAAAAAGTTGGTAATTACTCTTAGGATTTGATAAAATTCGTCCAAACCGTTTTCCAAGGATCTTCAACTTTAGAGCGCACGCAAATAAAAAATCAATTAACCACTCCTTTTTTTCAGAATTTACAACAAGGAAAGTGAATGCATAAGTAAACTCCACGATTTCCTCCCTGTTGGATAAATAAAAGCGGAAAACAGAAAAAGGAAATGTATTTTTCCTTACTTTTCATGGTCCAAGAAGTAATTCACTTGGGAACTTGAAAACATTCTGCTCCCGTTTATGCATATCTCATATAAAAAAATCAACCATGTAAATGAACAATCCTTCTTTTATGAAACTCGACAAAAATATTGCCAAGGGCTCTTTCTTCGTCCTGCTTTCTTCCTATGGCGAGCATACTGATAAAAAAATTAATATATCAGTCTCAAAGTTATTTAACCCAGTCTCGTGCCACAAAATCAATTCTAGTGCATAAAATAAACTAATATTATTATTATTCCGGGTATTCCACTCGTTAATCTACGTTTTCGATGAATACAGACTATACGGTAAAACGCGAACAGTAAACTTGTCTCTTCTAACAAAACAGAATCTGACATCCGAAATTACAGCAAGAGTCTCTTGAATTCCGTATACTTCACTCCTCCCTTCATTACCTTCTATGTATATGCCTGTCCTTTTATCCTCCCTTTCCTCGCTTACCTAACGTTCTCCTCTCTATGTATAACAGTCTTTAATACTCCATCACCTATCAAAACACACCGAATACATCTTTCCTGCCTCCTTTGTATTTCTCCAAACATTCCCCTCTCTTTCCCCACCATGCCTAAGCCACTTCTTTGCTTGTTTTCCTTTCTGTCCATTTAATTTTTTCCATCCTTCTCCACGCCTATTTTATGCAATGTATATGAACATTAATCAAATATGAAAAAAAGGATTCGAATGATATTACAAAATATTTGCAGTAGTGCTGCCGTGGACCTGGAAAAGTTGTTGGTCTATTTAAATAAATGTTTTTTGATGAATCAGTTTACTTAGGCAATATGGAAAATAACTCCAGACACTGAACTCTAAAAATTAAGTGAAAATATACGAAGAAGGGATAGTGAACCCAAAATGAAAAGCATGGTGGGATTATTAGTAGTAGTTAGGGTAGATTTCTTTGACTCCGCAGACTGCTACGGTCATTTGGCACTTCCCACTATCCAAAAAGATATGGAAAAAAGGAAAATCAAATTTTTGGGACATGTTCTAAGACATAAAAACTTCCTGGGAAATATAATGGATGGGAAAATAATAGGAAAAAGAGGGAAGAGGAAGGTCAAGAAAGAAATTTATAGATGATATCATAAAAATTACTATGAGAGTAACAACCTGAAATGAACTGAAAAGAATGGCAAAGGAAAGAAACCAATTGCTGCAAACGATAAGGCTCCGCCTTTAGAAGATGATGACTATCCAAAAGTGAAAGCATACTATATGTCACAAATTTATCGTATTACATCACCATTTGACATTTTAAGCATGGTATTAGATTTTCTAACATCGAAAATTCAATAAAAATATATTATACCAATGAATTTTGAGCTTCCCACCGAGAGGGCCCGGGTTCGAATCCTGGAGACAACAAATATTTTTCAGTGCTATCCCGATCCCTTCTTGTGGTGCTTCGCGGAGAGCACTTTGAGCGAGTACGACTTCCGTCGGGTGGGATGTTAAACTGCGGACACCTTGGCGCCGGCCGACAAGAGTAGGCTAATGCCGACGCCGGGTTTCTCTCCACCCTTCCTTTCCCATCCATCCATAATGACGCAAATGGCCTTAGCTGTCGGTCGCCTCCCATAAAAACCACTATTAACTATGTATTTTGTTCTACAAACCAAGTATCTTGTTACAAGCATTTGACGTAAAGATATAAATCTGGTAAAGGCACAGAAAAGTATCATACAGGTTCTAGCCTTTAATTGGTAATACCCGAATCGAAGTTCGGAAAAATAAAAGCATTATACGATAATTATATTCCAAATGGGGGGGACTGGGGGATCTCAGTACTAGTTAAACCAATAAGCGCCTTTTGCGTCCCCGATATGTCTCATTCCTCTTTGTTTTCCTCTCGAGAGGCCCTTGTAAGTAAGCCTCAACAACAAACATCCACCTGGGCACACCTTTGCTGCCATCACGCGAAACACCACGAGTTTTTTTCGACCGTGGACTTATTTATTCATTTAAACGCCGACCTTGTCTCCGTGCAAGTGCACCACCTCTTTTTGACTCTAGTCCTTTCAAATAAAAGAGAAAAACTCGTTCCGGCGAGAAGTCAACAGCTATTGCCAAAGCACGTGTCGAATGCAACCAACGCTTCCACCAGTCACGCCAGACAAAGAAAACCTTGGCACAATTTTACTCCAGCGCATTTAGACGAGCAGATAAGTTGAACCTCTGAATTCCTTCTTTCACGTATGCTCCCACACCCTCCTCCTCAAAAACAGCGTTGACATACAGCAGAACATGTACCCTTTCGGAATAGGCCGACCGGTATGTACCTATAGTGAACGCTATGAGAGACACTCGGGTATGGCCTTATTTTACGGGGCAGATGGCGCATATCTCACGCTTAAACTGAGAAGCAAAAGCTAAATCACCCACTACACTACCATATTTTTTCAAGCGGTCAAATATCATTTAAATCTGAGCACGAATCTCGGAAAAGTTTTGAGATCAGAGAATATTTTCAGCGAACATGAAAACAAAATTTTATAATCACTCGGGTTAAAGGAATCGAATATTTAAGATTCAATATAAAAACATAAATTCGCATATTTAATTGAAATAGTTCCCTATTTGTCTCTCTCGGTACCCCTGATTATTCTTACGCATTTGCTAAATGGAGAGGAGCAGATTGAAAATCTGATAATGGACTCCTACAATTTAAGCTGTGAAATATTCAGAAGAAATATACATAACCTGGAATTACTGCGATGGCCCATGGATAGGAAATACGTTTAGGAATTCCACCCACTGTAGAATTTAATGTTATGTACTCACTTGAACTAAATTATACTCGAGAAAGTATAAATTACATTGTTAAAGTGCAAAATTAGCAAAAAATCTCAATTAAACCGCACATCACAAGCTTATCTTTACCGTTAATCGCAAACTGGTTAGTTTTATAAAAGAATAACTTCAATTATGATCATTTTCCCCAGGTCATGTTCATTTATAAAGAATTATTGAATAAGTGTAAAATGAAATAAAGTTTTTTTTTATATTTCAGGCCAACGTATTTTCACATTCATGTAAATGTTTCATTAATAATTTTGAGTTCTTAAAAACCTGTGGGTATATTCTGAAAATATTTACGCTAAAATATATTACCACGCGTCATCGTTCACGGAGGAATTTAAATATATCCCGAGTATGACTTCGAAAGAGATAAAGCTTCAAACTAATCAGGAGGAAAAATATTATGAATTTCAACGCATCACACATCTCCAATCTTCCTAACAATGATTCCAGTTTCAATGGAAAAATTTAAAAAAACTCGTCAATCATCCACTTCCACGTCGGGCTATTCTTTCCTGGTGCAGATACTACGTCGCCGCGGGCAATCCTAAAGCAGTCTTCGGTCCCCGAGCACTCATTACTATGACCTTGACAGCTAAACCTTTGAATTCGATGAGTGCAATTGTATTCCTCCCCTCAAACTTACCCTACATTACCCTTCATCTCCATTCGCACTTTCCGAGAACTCAATTCGATATCCCCCACAGTTTCATAACTAAAAGTTTTCAAATAAATCACTATCGTTTTTTTTGTAAGAGAGCACATTAAGCGTAAAACCAGCCAGAAATTAGGTACATTATACTTGTATACGTCGATGCTAAAAGGACCGATGAAAACTTATGATAAAACAAACGCGTTGGTAAGGATATCTTTCAAAATATACACACGCGATAGCACTGAAAACAATATTAATCGCAGTTGATTTTTTTGAAACGCCAAAACTTCTATATTTTGTTCGTTTTAATTACTTCCCGAATAAATATACCAGGAAACTCTATTATCCTCATCACTAACAGATCGATATCTATTTCGTACAAGTGACCACGAATTTTCGGAAAAAAATTTATCGCGTCAATTTGAATGCAAATATTCTCACGTTATCCTCTAGGTCAATCGGGAACTTCTCTTCGTCTCTTTATCCTAGAGGAAGTCATCTTCTTGGCCTTTCATTTGAATTTCCCCAAAAATATCAATTTCTCTCCCTCTTATACAAGTTCCACTACGGAGGAAGACGTCAAGAAATAGCGATATTTGCTAAGTCTTCAGTTACCTTAACAATTCACCTAAATCATATAGGAGAAGCATTCAATCACTTGCGTCAAATCATGCATGTGCATTAAAAACCATTCAGGATAACAAAAGTTCAACTTTTAAGTCCCATTTCCGCACTTTTCAAAGAAACTTTATCCCATTCTACTGTCGTTCTTAAGGATATTTTTCAGATGGGAATGGAAAAAAATAACTATGTATCTTGTAAGGAAAAATCAAAACCCAATTGATAATCAAAAATTGAGGGTGGGGGGGGAAGAGCGCAAGTTTTTCCGTTCCCCTCAGCGTGGGGAAAGGGGGAGTGTGTCTATTTTCTTACTTTGACGAGCCCAAGTGGGCAGGAGGTCCACGGAGTAAACGTAGGCAACGGAATCCGTCAAGCAGCCGTCGGAGGAGACGTTGCGGGGAATCGGCTGAAACGGCGGGCCGGCTATGCCCCCACCCTCGGGCATCCACGCTGGCTCATCCCAAGGGTCGAAGTCACTGGCGTCGGCGCCGGACGCCAGGGACGCCACGAGGAGGTCCATCAGGACACCCCAAATCGGGAAGGATGTCCGGAGCCCACGCATAGTCTTCCGAAGATGCACAACACGAACCTCGTGGACCGAATCGCCGAGCGTTGTTGGTCGGCATGCCACAGAGCACCACTGACCCAACCGGCGCACCAAGGGGAGAATAAATACTGTCCCCCGCCTCCCTGTCTCATCGTCTTATCGGAAAGGGAGTGAGTGGAATGGGGGGGAGAGCGGGAGGGGGGGAAGGGGAGTTCGTGAGTGAGATTTTACGCGGAGGGGTGAATTGAATGGTGCAAGTGGAGGGGAAGGGAGGTGGGATGAAGAGGGGACCACTGTTGTGAGGAATGGCGGGCAATGTCGTAGCGGAATCCCATCAAGGAAACTCCTCCCCCACCACACTCCCCTTTGGAAAAAAACGCTCTCGAGATAAATATGAGAGGGGGCAGAGGATAAGGAAGGAACGGCCTTGCACTGACTTAAATCTCCTTCACCGGTAAAACTCGGTAAACAATCCGGCCGGCCCATACACGAGTGAGGAAAAAGATCGAGATGACATTTTTTTCGGAAAGAGTGGAAACAAAAGCCCACTCGTCCACCAGAAAGGGTTGAACGTCCTTAACACTCAAGGCGATCGAGTCACACGTTTGAGTGCGTAGCCGGCGTTTTTGACGCGCCAACACGAGCAGGATCAACAGCGGCCAGGGTTTAAGGACACCCCCCATTCGACCGCGGGCAGTGAGGGCACGTGTGCCCAATCCCTTAAGGAATCTTTGACACCCCTCTCCGTCTCTCTTCCCTTCATGATGCTCTCGCGAGAGCGGACCCGTTTCCAGGAGCGCCATTCTCCGAGAGACCGCGCAACAAAACAACCCAGGACCCCCGTCCCCCTCACCCTGTCTCCCCGGCAACATTTCCACCGCCCCATCCCCCCCCCCCCAATCCACACTCCACAGCAGCGGCGGCGAAATGGGTCGCGGTGACGAAACGTCCTCCCCTGAGGCACAGCCGCGGATGAGGGCTTCTGCGCGCGGGGGCCGGAGTGGCTGTCGCAATTCGCCGTCCGAGAGAAGCGGGGTGAGAAGGGGGAGTGGTCTTCACGTGCGAGTCTTCGCCGGAGGAAGAAGTCCCTACCGGCATTGGCAAGCCCACACTGCCCAGGAGAGCCATCGACCCACGGAGGTTGCGGGGAGTTAAGGGAAAGGTTCCGCTCGCTGGTACCATCCCACACACCTTTACAGACAGTAGTATTAAGCCCTGTCTCTGTGGGTTGAGTCTGCAACTGATACGAAACGATTCAAATTAGGCAACTAACATGTCTGCGTGTAACCAATCGAGATTTTGGCATGGGTTGGAGCGCTCGCAAAGTCTTGTCTCGCCGAGTGGAACCCATCGGAAGAAATGGAGAGTGATGTGAGACCCGGCGGTATTTCGTTAATTTTCGATCACAGCCACCTCCCACCTCCCCCGACATAAATCCGACCTATCATATGAGCCAGGGGTGCAGTATCACAAAAGGTACAGCAAATAGATAAGATAATATCACACATACGTTCAAAATTCACTGGATTACTGGCCGCAGGGCCCTCATTCGATTCCTAGGGACGCCTCTCTGGGCACTCTTAGCTCCACCCAAGCTGTGAGATTTTTCGGGTAATAAATCTTCCTGGTAAACCATGGGCGGCACAGGGGAAGGAACTGTCCCCCTACCCTGATGTTTGAATTTCATACGCATATTTAATACTTGGACGAACCCTACCCTTCGCTATCAAGCCCACCTGCGGGTTGATGATTGTGTTTCATTTTCATAGTGAATATCTATATATATAAGGCTGACAAGGACAAGAATTAACTTTTTGAATTAGTTGGATTGAATAGACCTTGAGGAAAAGTGTATTGGTAAGAAATATAATAGTAGGGAAAACTGAAGGGAAAATCTTTGCGAATTAGACTACGAGGCAAGTACAAAGGAGAAATTTAGAAGTTCGTGAAACGGATAAGCTTTCACGGCGAGTGAGGGAATTAACATTTCATTGGGAAGAATGAAGCGCTGAAGTAAACCAGTCTTCCGATTGGAATTCTACATACGAGAGATGATGATGAAAAGTCTGGTGTCCCTACACCCTCCGCCACACGCCTCGATTTTGGCTTGCGGGGTATTAAGTAGGAGTAGAATCAACAATTTGAAAGACAATTTAGGAGGTCAAGACTTAGTGAATTCAAATTTGACAATTGGAAAGTAAGAAAAGCTTTGTGCTCACATTAAATATGTTTATGCAGTGGTAGTTTTAAGGGAGGAGACCGACAGCTGAGGTCATTTGCGCCATTAAGGATGGGCAGGAAAGGATGAAGGGTGGAGAAAAAACCCGGCGTCGGCATTAGCCTACTCTTAACGAGAGGTGCCAAGGGATCCGCAGCTAAAATGCAAAAATAACTTAATAGAAAATGCTACATAATATTCAAATTGCAGACTTATTAAAAGAATACTTTATCAATATTCGCGCTTGAAAAAACGCGCTATATCATCAAGGGAAGAAAATGAGGTAAGAAAGAGGCTCCAGAAACATTCTGTTTTAACGTTGTTTGGCGATGGTAATTTACGGCATTGAGCGAACCAAATTTTTATTTGACTAATTCTGAAATAAGCTGTCTGGTCTTGTTGTAATAAAGCATCCTGCTCGTGTGTATATAACTTCTGCGCCGATAACAGTAGGAGTGGGGTCTTCCAGTTAATGACGTGGTTTTCTTATCATCTATATACCCTGATAGTTTTGAGTTACGTTTTCTCATCATTCACGCAGTTAGCAACTTGTTTGTTCGCTCTGACGCATCGTATTGTTCAGATATCGTGGCTATTTTTTTACATCTTGGCGCAGAATGACCAAGTGGCCGCAACGTGAATTTGTTGTGGAGGAAGTATAGTCATTCTGATTTCTCTAAGTTTTTATTATACACGCCAAGGAAGTGTTTTAGTGCGTGACTGTCAAAATGTCGAATGCCTTTTTATTTAATCTCCACTTTTTGCCTCCAAAAACAGTTAAAAGCATTGTTTTAATGAAATGCAACATTCTTAGACAATATTTTTTAAGTATTCTACTTATTATAGAGAACGTGGTATTCCAGTAGGTAGAGTGCCTGGTTACTGACCGGAGGGCTCCTGTTCGATTCTCGGGGACGCCTCTGGGCAACTTCAGCTTCACCCAAGCTGTGAGTGATATTTCGGGGGTAACATCTTTCAGGGAAACCCTAGACGACCCAGGGATAACCTTCAGTCCTGTCCTTTAATATATATATTATTACTATTAGGTAATCTACCGGTTAAGGTAGGCTTTTGGATGGACTACGGGATAAATATTCTGTGATTCCTAATAAAACACAAAATCCAGTATCCTACTCTATATCAGGTCCCTTTTCATCTCTGAGTACTTTCTTCCTCCCTTCATCCCGTCCAACATCCCTATCCTGTTCCTTCCCTTTCCTCGTTTGCCTAACATTCTCCCCTCAATTACAGTCTTCAACATCCCGCTGCCGGACAATACCCCCTTCAGCCACTTTTCCTGCCTCCATAGGATTGCTCCCAGCAAACCCCTCTCTTCGCCCACCATACCAAGTACTTCCTCGTTTGTTTTCTTCTCTGTCCATTTTACCTTCTCCATTCTTCTCCACACCCACATTTCAAAAGCCTCCAGTCTACGTCCATCCTCCTGCTTCAATCACCACGTTTCCTCGCCGTACATAGCTACGCTCCATATCAAAGTTTTTACGAGTCTTTTCTTAACATCCTTACTTGAACGGCCCTACCATCAATTCCCTCATCCTTGTGAAAGCCTCTTTGTCTGGCGTAATTCTTCTCCTTAGGTCCCTACTACTTTGACCCCGTTGGTCCAAAACACTACCGAGATACGTAATCTGTTCTACCTGCTCTAGTTTTTGCCCTCCTATTTTAATGTTTAGCTTAGCCAAATTCCAAAGAACTCCACCAGAATTCCAAAGCACTCGACCGGATATTGAAGGATCTGGGTTCGTATCCCAGTTAAGGCGAATGATTTTTTTACCCTGAAATTGTTGCATTGTTTAGCTTAGCCTTTTTCTTTCTAGAAAATCGCATAACCTTTGTTTTATTAATATTGATTCTCATCCCATACCTGTCGCACTGAATTTCCAATTCACTCAGCAATGCTTGCATATATATATATATATATATATATATATATATATATATATATATATATATATATATATATATATATATATATAAACACATATACATGCAACCGGCATAAGGAAAGGTACTGGCCCCCTGATGTGTGAATTTCACACGCTGTATAGGGCTTAGTACTGAGAGAACTCCACCATCACCTACCAAACCGACCTTCGGGTTGATCACTGTTTATGGTTTTTTATACGAAAACTAAGAATCAATCTGCCCATAATATAACTCGCAACGAATACCATCGTCTCCCTAATTATGAAGGCGGTGCAACAGTTATCCTCCAAACCAAATTCCGTCCCGCTCACTGAAAACCTTTCTATCTCTCGAGGCTTTGAATTAATGAGAAACCACGGAACACCACACCTAGCTAACTTTTTTGTTACGAAATGTAAGTACACATATTAGAGAACAAAATACATCCCACTCTTCTGAGGTCGATTCGGAAGGGTTCAGGTTAAAAATTTCAAATCATCGACTGATTTAACGATCGGAAAATTTATTTTTAGTTTATAATACTGAATTTGACTGTTTTAACGAGTAACTGAAATGTTTGCAGAAAAAAATACCTTTCAAGTTTTTAGCCGAAAGTAATTGCTGTGATATTTGTATTGTATTGCCTTCATATTTTATTTCTTATAATGAAGTAGTTACAACACATGCATTGGGGGTTATGTTTCCGTATTAAAAAGTTATAATTATCATTCGCCTCGTTGGTTTTCCTTCAAATTTGCATGCATGACGTGAGAATTTCACCAATATAGATTTTCTCTTAACCGATGTACATTTTTATCATAATATTTCAATTTACCTCAGGCATATATCCACATCTAAAACCCATCAAATTCTCTATGCTTAGCCCACGTCGCATTAAGGGAAGCAGGCGACGGAAGGAATAAAGAAAGAAGGAATGGTGGAATGGAAAGACTGACAGTGAACAGGATTGATTGGAGGGTTCCCGCAAGCTAATCCTAGAGCTATTATCTATGACGGTGCCGGACAGTCGCTCCGTTGACCATTAATGGGCCTATCCATATGGTGGTGAAACGCATTCCAATGGTACGCGTCGTTTATCGAGTGGTGTACGATGTCTTCGGACTTTCTCCAGCCCTTTACTCCCTTATAGCATACTTTACCTCCATCCCTCCCCTTTCTTTGGGCATGAGAGGCATTAGGAATAATTATTGTCTCTGGTGCAACTAGTAATCAATCATTTTAAAAATTAAATCTATCATTTAAAATTAGAGGTAGATTAACCACCGTTAGATTTCTAAGCATTGCCTAACAAGATACAATATGATAACCTACCGCACAAAAAATACTCTTCCATTTTTCATGCTTTTTGCATCCCTTCATTCCGTTCAACAGGCCTATCCTTTCCTTCCATTTACCTCGTTTGCCTTACGCTCTCCCTTCTATCGATGTCTACAAAATCTAACCGCCAATCAAAATGCTCTGAATACGTCTTCCTTGCCTCCATTTGATTTCTATCAACAATCCCCTCTCCTCCCCCACAATATCTCGCACTTCCTCATTTGTTTTCCTTTCAGTCCCCTTAATCGTCTTCATCCTTCTCCACACCGAAATTTCAAAAGCCTCTATGCTACACCTAACATTTTGCTTCATTGACTAAGTTTCCAAGCCGCACAAAACCAAGCCACAAATCAATTTTTTTGTTAATCTTTTCCTTACACCCTTCCTCAACGTCCCTGTCAGCAACTTACTCCGCCTTGTAAAAGCTTGTTTGCCCTACGCTATTTCTTCTTCTAACTTAAGTAATAATTTGATCATCTAGGTTCAAAACACTTCAATTATGATGGGTGAACAGTTCAATCTTCTCTTGTTAGCGTCCTCTAATTTGAACGTTTAACTCAGCCTTCTTTCTCAAAAAACTTTTTTTTAGCTTGATTCTCATCTCATGCCTATCACACAGATTTTCTGATTCACTCGGCAATGATTGTAGTACATGTGTACGTTTATATGTACGAGGTCTGTTCAAACATTATCACGACTTTTGCATTTTTTCAAACATTATTTATTTATTCATGAATATCCAATTTTTTCCCCTTCAAAGTAATCCCCATTAGATATTACATATTTGTGCCAACGTTTTTCCAATCCTCGAAACACTTCAAATAATCATTTTTTGTGATCTTGTTCAGCTCCTCCTTCGATGCAGTCTTTATCTCTTCAATCGCAGGGTATCGTCGTCCTTTCATGGGCCTCTTCAGTTTCGGGAACAAGAAAAAATCACTGGGGGCCAGATCTGGGGAATACGGTGGCTGCGACATCATTAGTGTGTTGTTTTTGGCAAAAAATTCGCGCACAAGCACCTATGTGTGAGCAGGAGCGTTGTCATGGTGTAAAAGCCAATTTTTGCTCTTCCACGAACTGAACGGGCGTTTGTGGCGGATTGCTTCGCGAAAATTGCTCATAACTTGCAGGTAACATTCCTTATTTACCAACGTTCTACCCTGTGGCAAGAACGCATGATGCACCTCATCCCTGCAATCAAAGAAATATGTAAGCAAAACTTTCACATTCGACCGAACTTGGCGCGCTTTTCTCGGTCTTGGCTCGTGCTGCAGCTTCCATTGGGATTATTGAGCTTTAGTTTCCTCGTCATAACCATAAACCCATGATTCGTGACCAGGTATGACCCTCTGGAGCAAATTTGGATCGTCACGGACAGAGTCCAATAACTCATTAGGAATGTTAATGCGTTGCTGTTTTTGGTCGAAATTGAACAATTTTGGTACGAATTTTGCGGTGACCCGTATCATGCCCAAATCATTGGTAAAAATCGAATGGTACGAGCCAATCGATATGTTTAGGTCCTCAGCCACTTTTCTAACGGTGCATCGACGATTGGCCGATACTATTTTCTTCACTTCATCAATGTTTTCGTCTGTTTTTGACGTGCTCGGGCGTCCGGCACGCTCTTCCTCGTTCTCGGCCCTCTGAGAACATTTTGTTCCACCGATAAACGTTGCTTCGGTCCAAGGTAGCTTCTTTATATGCCACAGTCAACATTAGGAATGCGTCCGCGCACGCAGTTTCGTTTTTCACGCAAAATTTGATAGATTCATTGAACCATTTGTTGGAGCAGGCAAAAATCGAAGACAAGCCAAAATACGTCCCCGCAAAACAGTTGACAAAATAACGGAACATCAAAATGGCCGAAATTTTTGGCTAAAGGGAGAGACATAAGTACCATACATAACGCCGCAAAAAAAATCAAAAATCAAATATTCGTAACCCGCAGAAATTCAAAACTGGCGATACTTTTAGGACTGACCTCGTATATATATATATATATATATATATATATATATATATATATATATATATATATATATATATACATATATACTACCTTGATCAAAAAGTTCCCGGAATAACCACCGTGTGGCGCTCCCATCGTTCCGATTTGAGTTCTGTTTTTTTTGTTAAATTGGTACATCTGTTGCTGATATTCCCTTTAAATCTTAGTGTCATAACTTGACATTTGCAAAAGTTACGTAGCCAAGAGTACATCTATCTCTGTGTGTGTTGGCGATTTTTTACAATTTCAGAAATGGATTTAAATTTGCAACAACGAACTTGTATTAAATTTTGCGTAAAAAACGGATTTAGTGGCGCACGGACGTTGGAAATGTTGGAAAAGTGTTTCGGCAACGATTCTCTAAAAGAAACGGTCGTTTACCAGTGGCACGAGCGGTTCAGAAGTGGTCGTGAGTCAATCGAAGATGATGAACGCAGTGGCAGACCATCGACATCGAAAGTCGGTGAAAACATTGATAAAGTAAAAGAAATGTTGGTCAATAACCGCAAATTAACCATCAGAGAAATAGCGGAGGACTTGAACATTGCCTATGGATCCGCCCAAGACATTGTGGTTAATGATTTGGGTTTCCGTCGTGTAGCAGCAAAGTTGGTGCCAAAAGACCTCAATTTCATGCAAAAAAGAGACCGTGTTGACGTCGCAAAAGACATGATTTGCGAGGCTGAATCCGATCCCACATTCATCAAAAGGATCATTACTGGAGACGAGACGTGGGTTTATGAGTGCGACACGCAATCCAGACATCAGGCAAGTGAATGGCGTTCACCAAAGGAGCCGAGACCAAAAAAACCACGTCGTTTTCAGTCAAAAAAGAAGGCAATGCTGACGGTTTTCATGGATTACAACGGTGTAGTGCATCATGAATTTTTGCCAGAAGGCCAGACAGTAAACAAAGAGTATTATTTGGGCGTTATGAGACGTTTACGTGAAGCAATTCGCCGAAAGAGACCAGAAATGTGGGCAGAAAACTCGTGGATTTTGCACCATGATAACGCACCGTCGCACAGTGCTATCATTATTCGTAATTTTTTGACGAAAAATGCAACAAATACCATCCAACAGCCACCGAATTCACCTGATTTGGCTCCCTGTGACTTCTTTCTGTTCAATCGAGTTAAAAAACCATTACGGGGAACGCGTTTTAGCAGCCGAGAGGAAGTAATGGAAAAATCGCAGGAGGCACTGATGGACATACCGAAAACCGAATATAAAAAATGTTTCGAGGATTGGATCAAGCGCTGGCATAAGTGT
>NW_027286963.1:2905189-3140189 GCF_022747635.1 Hetaerina americana | reverse complement strand
TATATATATATATATATATATATATATACACATTAAAAAAATATATATATAACCATAAACACAGTAATCAACCCGAAGGTCGGTTTAGTCAGTGATGGTAGAGTTCACCCAGTACTAAGCCCTATACGGCGTGTGAAATTCACACATCAGGGTAGGGGGGCCAGTTCCTTTCCCTGTGCCGGTTATGGTTTCCCAGGAAGACCTGGTGCCCGAAAAATCACATACCTTGGGTGGAGCTGCAGGTGCCCAGAGTGCCTTGGGAACCGGGAATCGAACCCGGGCCCCTCCTGTCAGCAGTCCAACGCTCTACCCCTTGGACTACCGCGACCCACACATAAATATATATATATATATATATCTTTTTGAGGTGCAAATCTGTGCTAAATGAATTTGTCTGTATATATGTATTTATGTGTACGTATGAATGTAACTATAAGTTTAATGCCTAATATAATATGTACACTACGATGGGTTAAATGAAAGAAGGGACCTTTAGGTCTCAATTTCGCCCAAATAAAGACCTCTATCTACGAGATCTATCTCGTATCTATCTATCTATCCTTCGTTCCGAGTACCCGGTCAGACACAAGGCAGGCGGCAACCCTGCCCCAGCCACTCTACAGACCTGATGTGGCACCGCCAGACTTCTTTCCGTCCCAAGCAATAAAAAGGAGATTGTAAGGCAACCATTTTGGAACGCTGGGAATCGTCGGATTGGCCGTGACGAGGTTCTCGTCCACGCTTTCCAGGAAACGTACCGCGACTGAAAAAGGCGATAGAATCGGTGAGTCGAAGCACAAGGGTGCTATTTTAGAAGAATTTCAGTAGTTTGTACACGGCAATCAATTTTCCTAATCGGACAAACTACAAATGTTACTATGCGTACCAAACATATGAATCAGCTCGAAATTGCACCATTCAATCAAAGTATTTCATTCTCCAACCGGCTCCGTCAATTTCAACTTTTGAGAATTTTTTCGAACATGTTTCATCAGATCGGTCGACTCGTCATGGATAGCGGTACCCTGACGAACGCGGACGTCTCGAATTTGGAGCAATAAGCTCAGGTAAAGAATTTTCCTGCAGAATTATTTTGAGCGAGGAGAGATTGTTTAAGAGTACGTGGGCACTAGTGGCCCCAATCTAGAGAGGATAGGGGTCATTCTGGCGCGACTGGACGGGATGAGACGATGGGGAAATAAGGGGGTTTTTAATGCCAGAAACAGTCGAACGCCAGCTATGGACGACGCCTTATTACGACCCCGCTCCATATCGGCATTCTGGACAACCGTTTGATTGAAACCAAGGAAAATGGAGCCAATTAAATGAGGATTTTTAAAATTACCAATTTATCCCTGGCACGATGGGAATACAGAATCAGCATTAGCCTGCTCTGTAAATGAATGACGCCAAAGGGTCACACATATATAAGGTCCCTGCATACGGCCGGTGTATTTACTTCACTTGAAGTCTTATAAGTGCTCTGCAGAAAGCACCCCAAATAGTTATAAGCTTATCACTAAAAAACTAGCCCTTCGGGCATTCGAACCCGAGTCCTCAAGGTGAGAAGCCATTACACCAGCCACGACAAAGATAAGATTGAACAACTTTATATAAATATATATTTCTTTCAGAAATTGTAAACAGGTTGGTGTACACGTATGTATAAAAAATCTATACCTATATATAAATATATATATATATATATATATATATATATATATATATATATATATATATATATATATATATACACGTATAAATATATATAGTTATATATACATATATATACATACATACATATATATATATATACATACATGTATATATATATAAAACTGTGTGTGGTGTATACATATAGCTGCGCAATTTTTCGGGTACCAGGTCTTCCTGGGAAACCATAACCGGCACAGGGAAAGGAACTGGCCCCCCTTCCCCGATTTTTGAATTTCACACACCTTTGGCCTTAGTGCTAGGTGAACTCTACCATCACCTAGCAAACTGACCTTAGGGTTGATTACTGTGTTTATGGTTTATATATATATATATATATATATATATATATATATATATATATATATAATACATTACTATATTGTTTATATATAAATATATATATATATATATATATATATATACTTAGAGAGAGAGAGAACAGGTTTTATTGTGGCCTATCTTCCATTCAACGAGTCCATCAACTCATTTCCAAATAGGCCCACAATTACATAATCAGAGTCGCACGTGACTCTTGGTGTTCAAATTCCCGACACCCACGCACCCAAGTTTCGGTCCTCCAGGTATGGTGAATTCGAGTATTCGTTCGCTGATGGCAATCCATCTTTTATCCAAAATTCACTTTTATCCACATCCAAAATTTTACATCATCCCTTGGCTTCGTCAGCACTACTGCACATTAATGCATTACCTATACACAAAATACTAAGAAAGTGAAATCCTGGAAGTTGGTAGGGGTTGTTTGCCTTCTGAGTTTTTCTGCGGCTTCTGGGTGGAGTCTCTTGAGCATATTAAACGGCCGTAATTAGCAATCCGAAGGTTGACTATGTCTACTGCTGCAGCACTCCAGTGCTTTCACTTCCCCGAGAGCCCGTTAATTTCTTCAAAAATCCATTCCTCCGCATCATCATGCATTCCCTTCACCAAGCATTCCATTCTTGGTCTTCCACAGAACCCGTCCCCGCCCATTTTTCATTCTAAGTAATATTTTCTTACAGTTAGTAGGTCGTGTTGTGCCTCAAGAGCGGAGATGAGGAAACTTCGGCCAGAAGTCCGGATACGACCCGAAAAACAATCTTCCCCAGGTCCGAGAAAGTGTCACAAATGCTTCCCACCCCAATAGGATGCGGGTTCGAATCCCGGGGCTGGAATGATTTCTTCCAGAGCTATCCTGATCCCTACTTCCGGTGCTATGAGTGGAACGAGCACCTCAAGTTGAATAAGCCATCGGTCGAACAGGACGTTAAACGGTTATGACCCCTGGTCGCCTTTCGTTTAGAGTTGCCAACGCCGGGTTTCTCTCTCAGACCTTACTACCCCACTTCCCTGAATATTCTTCCTCTCAACTTAACTGACAATCCCCCTAATGGCGCAAATTACGTAACTTGTCAGCTGCCTTCCCATTTAACTACAAGCGTCACGAAATTTCATTTTAAAATACTATAAAGCGTTCCTAAAATTAGTAACGAACATTCTAGAGGACCCCAGCCGCTCCATACGAGAACTTTTCAAGGAATCTAGTGGCGTGAACTTAAAACCTAATATTTATGCTAAAAGGCGTGAATTAAAAGCTAATACCTGAAGAGTTGTGAGGATTTGGGGTACTTTTAAGGCATACGTACGAGATGAACTACAAAATAATGAGTCACAAGGGATGAACCACTACACAAAGAATAACAAGGAAAAGAGAGTGAGTTTCCAAGAGATTTCCTTAACTCTGAGCATCCGTGAGCCCTTCCCTCATCACGTGCATCTAACCACATCCTTTCCGCGTGACTTTGGACCAGCCGGCTGGCGCGTAGCATGCATTCGTGTTTCCCTTGCCCCGAAATGTTGCTTTTACCAGCCCTGCCTCAATGGCGTACCCAGTGCACACGACCGTTCTCAATGTGAGAATTTTCCACGGATGTAAGTGTCTTAGTATCCTAGAGTTTGCAGCCAGTCGGTGGCGCACCGATAATCGGGGAAAGTTGAAAACAATTAGCAAATGGGCGACCTAAGGCTGGTAGGCACACCAGTCTCTCATAGCGACGAGAAATAATCCCACTCCAAGCCTGCCAACCAATGGATTCTAACAGAATGAATTCGCCATTTTCCGCATTAAATCAAGACCATTGTCATTTTATTTAATTCTATAATGTGAGGAAGACTTTGGACGGGCGTAGACTGAACAATTGAACGTTTATTGGCCTCTCCTTACATAAAACAATCTGGCATCCGACACCACAATAAAACCCTTCAACAATTCGGCATATTTCTTTCTTACCTTCATTCAATGTCTAAAATGTATATCCTATTCCTACCCCTTCTTCACTTACCAAACGTTTTCCCCTTTGTTTTCACAGTTTTCAATATCCCCACTCTAATTAAAATGCTTCCACATTTCCTATCCCCTTTGGCTTTCTTCCAAAAGCCATCTCCCCTCTCATTTCACCATGGTTATTACGTCTTCGTTAGTTTCCTTTCTGTCCACTTCATCTTTTTATACTCCTTAATATCCACATTTCAAAAGCCTCCGATCTACGCCTATCATGCTGCTTCATTACCATGTTTCCGGGCCGAAAAAAACCACGTTCAACATCAAGGTTTTAACGAGCCTTTTCTTAACATCTTTACTCAATTTCAATGTCATCAATTCCCTCCTTATGAAATCTCCTTTGCCCTGCGCAATTCTTCTTGTCCCTACCACATTGACCGGATTGCCTCAACACACTTGTGAGATTAGTTAACTTTTCTTCTAGTTTATGAACTCCCTTTTTAATATTTGACTTAGTTTTTCTTTTTCTCTAAACCCGCATATCCTTTGTGCTGTTTACACGTATCCTTACCCCATACCTATCGCACTGACTTCCCAATGCCCTCAGTAATGTTTGCAACCCCTAGGCAGACTGGCGAATTAAAGCTTGATAATCCGCACACCTGATTTTACGAATTTTTCGCCGACTCTCATTCCTACCTCGAGTTTTTCCCAAGCCCCTTTTATCATATCCTCATCATATACGAGTAATTTAAAAACAGGGGTGATGATATAGACATGTCTCACCCCTCTGGCTAACACTCATCATCCCGACTCTCCATCCGACAGCCGTCTCTCTTGCCATACAATTCCCAGAACTTAATTATTTCTTTACCTTTTCGTCAATTTTATTTTTCAGGGAAATTTGTTTTTCTACTGTCTGTGGTGAACAATTTATTTATGCCTGTGAAATTTCAAGATCCACCACCAAATATATAGCATTTTACAAGAAAAAAATAGGGTATCTTTGGCTGCCATCTTGAAGAAACCAAATATTGCTATAATTGTAAGCATTTTTGCAGCTACTTACGTACATTTTTTATTCACAATAGAGTGACGTCTCCTGTCCAAGAATATGTTTTACAACAACTAAGCATTTTCATGCTGATTAATTACAAAATTCATTCGTTGATAAGTTTGCATTGCCCTCTTTACGTTAATAAAGCTCTAAGAACGTAATATACATAAAAGGATACAGGTAGGTATTACTAGTTGATATAATGGATGTTTGAAAGCATATCTAATATCACAGCCAGAAATTTGGCAGACTTCTAAAACGCCCTTGAATAACATTTTTTTCCTGTGACGGAATAGTACAAAGCAGCAAAAAGACAGAAGTATTTTTTCTAAGTACTCGATCTCCATTTTATAAGTTACAAAGCATCCATTGTTCCCAAATCTATGGTATTTTATGGATGATCCAAAATGTTTACATTGGGGATTCAACAACAATGAACGCCATTTCACTCAACACCTAACGAACTGTATGTTACGACTATTTCGTAATCAATTCAACCGAGAAGTATTATCCCTGAATGCTTCCATTTAAGGCAGCCGACGGCAAAGCTGTAAGGGATCAAAAAAAAACTTCATCAACTCCGGACCGCAAAACAAAGTGAGAATCGTCCTACTTAAGATTTCAGCTGAATCACCGCTAACCGTATTACTAAACCGTTAACGGATGAAGTTAGAATGCATTGAGGCACCCTGGGAGAGTCTTGAGAGTATGGCTTAAGAATTGAAAATCTAGCGATGTGAAAGTGAGGGAGAAGTACTATTTTTCTTCAGCAATACTCCACATAGAGTATACGGCGACCATATGGGATCCATCGTAAAACATACAGATTGCAGAATTGATTAATGCATAAAGAAGGGCCACTAGTTTCGCCAAAAAAAATCTTTCCATGAAACACAAACACGAAATCCCGCCAAACGGCGAATAAATACTCATTCGCATGGAAATAGACAAGGAAAAGGGATAATTTCACTGATCGTAAAGTTAGATTTCTATCATATGCTAATTTGCCAAAATAATATTCCACGATATGACAGGGGTGGCCAATAACTGATGAGGTCAGCATTCTATAAGAACGCACCTCAGGAGGGCGCCAGGCTGAAGGCCATTAATGACACTATACCCTAGCACGACAATGAGGTCAAAAAACTGAGTCTAAGCATTGCTCAGAATCTGGAGGCTATAGGGCTAGATAGGCATTCATTTCCAATATCTGCAGATTATATATTGAACGCAAATGGACTGATTCACCAATCTTGAAAAAAGGAGATGCATAAAACAAGGTAAAACTCAGGAAAAAAATAATTTTAACCGATAAAATCATAGTGCACTAATTTCCAGGTGAATTTCACAGAAAGATGCCCGGAAAAACCCTTGTATAGTGGGCTCATGCTCTCAAACTTTGTGACACTTTCTTTCCCATCATTAAGAGAGATAGGTCAACATAATAGCTACTGTTCTCTTAGTTAAGTGAGCGCCACAGATAATAGATGAATGCTAATTACGTACACATTTAGGAAATTACAAATTAAATTAATCCAAAATACATCCTTCAATTTGTAACTTTATATAAAAACATTATTTTCCAAACGATACACCGAGAAATTAGAATACTCCGGTAAATGAAGCTATCTTTACACCGTAGGCTTCATTTCGTAACCATGTAACACCTGGAAAATTTGTACGTAAAGAAAGCGTCGTAAAAAATATCTCTTAATCCCACAGAATATTCCTCCGTTTATGATTTGCTATCGTATAATATTTATCATCATTAATAATCTCTCATCATTTTTTCTCTCACATAATGAATGCTGAATGGATTTAGCAAGAATTGTTCTACAATCTCTACTCTCACCACTAATGATAGCAAACCAAATAACAGACAAACTCGCGCATATGATTGTTGTCGCGCTTTTCATTGCTGCCACCAATATAACGTGAATTCGTATGGGAAGTAATGTGCGCATTAAGGAACTCCTGCTGTCACGTCTTCGGCCGATTTAGTATCAACGTGTAGAGTGCTCTGGAATATATTGATCTCTCTCCACGCGCTGCTCAACGGAAGTCGCTCCTCTTTTCACATTCCCCTTCCGGCCCACACCTTAAGCGTATGGCCACCGAAGAGTTCACGACCCCGCTTTGACAATTCAACGCAGCGAGGTGGGAAGACCAAGAACCGGAACGGGGGAAGTGATTTGAGGGGTTTGAGAAAAATAACTGTCTTCAAGGGGCTTCTTCTTGAGCCCAAAGCTGAGTGTAAAAGCAATCGAACCACGTCCGATTCTCAAGCGTGGTCCGAAACAGGGATAGTCGGGGAATTTTAGGCCAAAAAACTAACGCGCGCGGTGAAGTGCAAAAAAATATTATGTCGCTTAGGGCCGACGAAAGCCACGAAAGTGCGTTTTTTGCCCGCGCTGAGAGTATGAAAAAATTATTTTTATTTTTTCCTCCATATTAACCTAGTGTAATGCTCATGTAGCTTTAGCTATTGTCCTGTTTGTTACCGTCAACTCCTCTCGCATGCATAGGGATGCGTATCTCAAAAACTTAATTTTTTAAGTTGTACCCTTGGGAGCTTGATCACCCCCTGCCACACATCCTAGCGGTGGCTTGTAGGGTACTAAGCAGAATAGGATAGAATAGGAAAAATATTTACTACAGAATTATAGGTCGATGATGATTGATTTCGTGGAAAACAAGGAATTAAATCGACGTTTCATATCAATGCTATTTAAACACACCAGCACTGACATACGCACTATCAATAATTATTTAACTGATCTAGTAATTTATAACCTATTTCATTTTGAATGAAAATCAATAGGATTGTGTACTTTTATCACGAGTTGTCATCAATTTCGGTGTTGGTAAATAAAATTTGCTCTAGTTTTCCAACAAATTATATCGAGTGCTTCGATCGGTGCCTAAAAGACGTCATTCATCATTTTACAGCACTTGTTCCTCCCCGCGCACTGCTTATCTACAAACTTCTGGAGAGTTTGAATTGAAGAACGCTTGATATGCAAAGCATCCGCTGGCATGAGATCGAAAAGGGAAATATACGTCATTGCATCAAGTTTTCCACCCGCCGTATTCAATGTCATCTATAATTAAATCAACCACTCTTCGAGTATAATGTCGACGCTCATTCAAGAGGAAGAATAAAATTGAAACGATCGACCCAACGTCGCCCTTCGCATTGAGGATGCGAAGCAAACGCTTGATGGGCCGCACTCTCGCCACTAATACGAAGAAGGCCTCTGCGGTAGCCGCCTAACAATTGCGCACATGAACACACCCATCGAGACTGTGCAATCGTCAATTACTCGGCCATTCCCCTCGACACGAGCGCGAGCACGTGGGACAAGGCCAAGTCGACGTGCGCAGTGAATCCCACAGAAGACAAGGATGCAATCAACTCGCCGTTCGATCTTGGAGGTGACCGTTTCATGGACATTTCCATGAAGTAACTAAAACAGTGCAATCACGCTGCACGAATCGATTGCGCACGTGGTCGCGTAGCGCACTGAGAATTTCATTTGATCTCTCTATTGGTCGCAAAATACCACCGGGGTCTACATTGTCGTGCCCGGGGTTGTTGTCCTTTCATTGTTGTTCGAAGGCCAATACACTTTACTCCCCCCGGAAGATAGCAATGGCGTATCAAACGCGCACGCTTCCCCTAACCCACTCTTGGATTAACCTCGAGAGTCCGCTTAGTTCTTTGATCTTTCACTTTTTCAAGGTCTCCCCACGTTTCATGTTTTGTAATCGGCGACACGATTGATGATAACACAATAAATAAGCTGGCATTCGTCAAACGCTTAGCTAGAGAATCAAGTGATGGAAAAGTGAATGGGACGAGCCAATTTTATTTAGTAAGACCCCACATAAAGTATGCGGCGAGCATATCGATCTCAAAAAACACTGATTATAGAATATCACAAGGTACAGAGAAGATTCGTGAAAATTCATACAAACGAGCACAAAGGGTCACATGATTATCACAATAAAAGTGAGGAAACCATTAGATATGCGAATACTCAGATACACATAAAGTTTATTGCAAAGATTTCAATCGTGTAGTTTTGCATCCAACATAAAAAATATAGCCCTTGGGCCGGGTGGGGAGGTGTCCTCTAGATAAGGGTGTAGAGCTAATTTACAACTGAATTTTCCCTCCTGCATGAGGAAAATACCCCCTGTTAACTACTGACCATGTTACATGTGAGCCAGCTCTCCTGAATAAGGGTCCTCATCTGCCTTCTTAGTGTAATCAGTGGAGTAGTTACTAACAGTAAATTACTCGTAGAGCGTGTAATGGGTGTTGCATGATGGTGTCCTGTTGCTCACCTTCCATATACCCTTTCGGTGGATCACAGAGTGCAATGTGTTCGTGGAAATATTGGCCCTTGCGGTATACTCTCAACATTCATTATCTGCGCCCAGTTGACTGTTTCCTCCTGTCTAATTCCTCCCACATAAATACTATTGAATAAGCCCATTGCAACCCTTCCTCCTCCCGTTTTCATACACTCTTGATTAGCTCTGTAAGGTTTTTATCTATTCCCAAAGCCTTCGTTGAATCAATTTCTTCTAAAGCCTTTTCTATCTCGCAATCAACTTATTTTCAGTCCTAAGCTTTCCTTATCGACATCATATTCTATTTCTAAATCCAAACTCATTAACCTTGGCCTAGGATGATAGCTATCTAGAGCATACGACATTTGGGCCGACTGCATTTATCAAAAAATAGAAAATCCTCAATAAAAACTTGTAATACTATTTTTCTCCCTACTATTCCTGTCCTACACTATACTTCTCCCCATCTCCATTTGAAATTCAACAGAAAATCGTATCTTCATATCAAGTATTTTATTCGGCGGACATAAAAAGAGGATGATTTATGTATATAAAAGTTTTCCTCTTTCCCGGCTCCACCTTAACTATACCCCGTGTTCAGAGCTGATTTCTCACGCTATTCGTCGGACCTATATTTTCACTTTGCTACCCTGAAATGCAATTAAATCATTCGATAGATAGAAAGAGAGAAATAAAAAAATCTTCAAAAATCCTCATTAAATTCATTAGAGCAGCGATGAAGATTATCTGGAGTAAATGAATATAAGAGTAGACGTATATTGACATTTGACAGAAAATTGTACGTGAATGTCGAAGAAGAAAAACAAGAATCTATCAAAAGATATCATTCATCGCACGTATGTTGCAGATGAAGAGTGAAGGCTAAGGAGTGAATACTTTCACTGAAGAGGATGGATAAGTTTAGAATCGACTAAAATAGCTGCAGCGAACCAAACCTGATTGCAGCTGTACGCTACAAAGATCTCAGATTCAATTAACTTCATTTAGCATGGTTCAATGTGATTATTTGGTTAAAAAAAAGGATGATAAAATATTCCATACGCATATATTTCAATTTTTCAAACCACCAGCTAATTTTTTATCGGATTAAAATCTTTTTCACAAGAGCCATGTACAGTGGTGTAATTATTTTCCCGCGCCGATGATCGGAGTACATTCATTGACTTCTTAAAACTCCAAATACCGCGGATCACAATCGCGAAGAGTGACAGGTAGCGTAAAACAGGACAGGCACATGAACAGTGACCACGATTTTAGCCGCCACGATGAAAGGACCGAAATAGCGATAATAATATTCGTCATTTTAAAACGCGAGATCCAACGCCATAGCCAAAAATCACGATTGATTCGGTAATAGCCGAACTCGTCACAAAATGACGTGCGAATCCTAACGCTCAGAATGGTGGTTTGCGTTCCTTAAACTTTTCCGCCTTCATATTGAAAACAATTCGAATATCTATCACATTGTGTTAAATGGTACGAACTAACAACTACAAACATAAGCCATACTAAAATAAATAACATTTCAAAGTTTCAATAACATTTAAATTGCAAAGGGAATGTGTGTCCTATTGGAATATGATGAAAACCGTAACATCAGATAGTACTTAGACTATGTAATATGACTGGATTGGTAGTTTCTTCCCAATATTTGCCCCCATAAATAGATATTAATCAAATACGTATCTATTGAAGACGTTTTTAATATGAATATAATATAATTTTATTGATTACTGAGGTGATAGATTGATACAGGGGAACGTGATACTGGCTTCCGAATCAGAGGGTCCGGGTTCGAATCCCGAAATCGGGTGATGACAGATTAATTTCAGTGTTATCCCGATCCCTACTTGAGGTTCTTTGTGGAGAGTATTTAGAGTGAGTACGCCGTCCGTGGATGGGGCGTCAAGCTGCGGACCCCTTGGCGCCTTTCGTTAACAGTAGCCTAATGGCGACGCCGGGTTTCTCTCCACTCGTCCTCCTTTCTCATCCATCTCCTGTGGCGCTAATGACGTTAGCTGTCGGCCGCCTCCCCTACAACTACTACTACCACTAGATTAATATATAGCGGAGGGTAAGAGTGACAGCAAGGGATTGCGATCATACTGAACAAAAAGTAAAGAAAATGCGGAGTTGACATATAGCAAGTGACTGATAAAATATTACTAGTTGAAGTAAAAGTGGAACCGACGCACTTAACCATTGTTCAGGTGTAAATGCCACCAGGAATTCATACGGATGAAGAAGTCGATATGGTAGACGATCAGTCAGAGGACCCAATCGCGTGTGTTCCTGCAGGGAAACATTCGATAGTGATGGGGGATTGGAATGCGACGGTAGGCAGAGGAAGAGATGGTGATGAGGTCGGGGACTACAGTTTAGGCACGAGGAATGACCGCGGGGAGAAAGCAGTTGAGTTCTGCAGGAGACAGGGGTTAGTCATCACCAACACTTGGTTTAGACATCACAAAAGGCATACATGGAAAATGATAGGTGACTCAAAAAGGTATCAGTTGGATTGCATTATGGTTAGGTAAAAGTTTAGGAATAGTGAGGTCAATTCGCGCAGTTTCCCTGGGGGAGATGTGGACTCTCATCACAACTTAGTAGTCCTGAAGTGTGTAGTCTGATTCAAAAGGATTAGGCCGGGGAAGCGGGTTAAGAAATGTAATGTAGAAGCATTCACTAAATTGTAAGGAAGGAGCATCGGCAGGCAGTAGAGAAAAACATGAATGAGGAAAGACAGATGGGTTCTATAGAGGAAAAATGTAAATATATCAAAAAGGGGATACCGAAAGCCGCAAAAAAACTATAGAAACTGTTAATAGGAAAACGACAAAGAAACCATGGCTTACGGACGAGATGATTGATGAGAAAAATTGATGAGATAATGACATGAAAGAATATAAATACAGAATTAGAGAGAAGGAATTATAAAGATTTCAATAAAAATAAACTGAGGTACGGCACAAGCGGGACAAAAGAAGCGCGGTGGAAGACATATCTAGTGAGAGGGTAATCAAAGTTTACACATAAAGGGTGGAAAAGATCCGTTATATAGGAAGGTGAAAGCACTGTCAGGAGGTGAAGACGGAAAATCATTGCAAACAAGCAAAGATGAGTCGGGAAAAATATAACTTGAGCCATAAAGTTCCAAGCGAGATGGAAGGAATAAAGAGAGGAACTAGGTGGTAAAAGCAATAGGCCAGCAAGGTTAGAAATAGAAAGAGTACAACATAGATGAGGCTAGCTTAAGTCTCGAGGGGGAGATAGAAAGGGAGTTAAGGGAATTGAAATTAAATAAGGCCGCAAGGTTAGACTACATTCCTGCGGAACTAATTAAAGTTTTAGGAAAATGTGGGAGGAAGAGTTTTATGAATTAATTCGTATCAGAGTTAGTTCCTATCCAAAAACAAGGTAAAGATTATATCATGCAAAGACTACAAAACAATAAGATAATAGAGAGCAGGGCAAATGAATACTTAGGGGGTGATCAGTTTGGGTTCGGGAAGGTGAGAGGCACGTGTGTTGCCATAGCAGTAATGAGGTCACTGAGAGAGAGGAAAATAGAACACAATCAGGATGAATTTGCTGTTTTGTTGATATCGAAAAGGCGTTTGATAGAGTAAATTGGGTAGAATTGATGAAATTTATTGCAGGAAATAGGCGTAGCCTGGCGGGATAGGAGACTTATCCGCAACCTGTACGTGTCTCGGACTACTCAGGTGCGAGTGGGGGAGGGAGAGTCCGGATGTGCAGTGTTGGGAATATGAGTAAGGCAGGGTGGTCCATTATCATCGGTGCTGCTACAACGCATCATGAAATATCATAAGGTATTAAAGGCGAAAAGTCACTTTTAATCTCCGCATCGTAAAAAATTATAAGAATGAGTTGTCTACGACCACATTACGCGGTAGGAGGAAAACCGAGTACGCAATCGACAGAGTTCATTGAACTATACCACTTTAAAGCGCTCTTTAAAAGTCAGACAATGCACTTTAATATAGACGTATTATCTAGGGTGCTACAGTCACTAAGTCAGTGGGGCAAATAGATAAATAATCTCACTTTCAGCAAGATAGTATTATCGGAAAATCCATTTAGGTGGACAATAGTGGCAATCACAGATAACCGGAAGGTAGCGCGTTCACCTCTGGCTGTATTGCATCAGTGTTGACGAGATATAAAATAGCACTCACCAAGTACAATGTTGGCTACAGGGTTCGTCCGGAAAATAAGTGTACTGACTCCTGGGCTGGGCGCGCCGCTCCAGGCGCGCCCAGCACCGCTCTGACGGGCTGCGATTGGAGGGGGGTATGTTGGCAAGCGACGCTGAAAAAGGCAGTCGGCTCTGAGCTGTGGTGTAGTGAGGAGCTCTGTTAACGCGAACCTCCACGCTTCGACCCACGTCACGGAACGCGATGCCGAAGTTTTTGGAGCAGCGTTATTCCATCAAATTTGCGGTAAAGCTTGGGAAATCGTCTACCGAAACTGTCGGTATGATTAACCAGGCTTACGGGGAGTCAGCCATGTCCAGAAACATGATCTTTCGGTGGCACAAGATGTTCGTGGAGGGCAGAGAAGAGGTCTACGACGAGTCTTCGAGAGGTTCCCGATGATGCCTTCGCGGGAGCGTTCCAGGAATGGGAACGCCGCTGGAGCAAGTGTATCGACTCACAAGGGTCCTATTTGGAGGAATATTAGCTTAATATATGTAAAAGTGTAATAAATTTTTTTTCCTGAGCTCAGTACACTTATTTTCCGGACGAACCCTGTATACTATATGTTACGGAAATTATTAACAGTGCGTGAGCGAAATTACGCTCCGGAAATAAGAAATTTAAGGCTGCTCAGCCCTGATTATTGTATCGCAATCACAGTGTAATTGACTAAGTCTTCCTCTTTCCCGAAAACCACATAACCTTTGTTTTATTTGTATTTCTTCTCGTCCCATTCCTATCGTACTGATTTTCCAATGCTTTCAGCATCGTGGATAACTAACTAACTAAAGCTTGATCATTAGCAGATCTGAGTGATTTCATGAATTCACCACTAACATACATATATTCCTATCTCCAGTTCTTACCAATAGAAGATTAAACTATCCATAAAGAGCCTTCACAAAGAGAAATTTTCGCCGGAGAAGATGTCCAGTGACATTTATATTATTTGAAAATTTGATGAAAGAGTTCATCTTTTGAAAAGGAAAGTTGGAAATGAAAGCGGATATCTCATAAACGCAGCGCGAGGTCAATCGGCGATGTTTACGTTAAGATGTTTCCTTGAGAGCAGCAATAAACATTTGAGCGTCGAGTTCCTTTTGATATTAGAAGCCGAGTTATTTTTCAAAGAATTTTGAGCAACAGCTGACATCTGATTTAGTGAGCAATGATCATAAAGAAACACAACTCACTCCGGGATTTTAAATTGAGGCAGATAATTGAGAGAATACTTATTTTATTGGCACAACACTATCCATTCTAACTGAATACGCAATACCTACTTGTTAAATTAAGTAATAATAGGAATGAGAAGCCGTAAAGAGACAACAGATTTCTAAGATGAGTATGATGCATGCATTATGGGACACTGAATGGGTTAGACAACAATCTTGGCTGAAAATAAATAAATCAATCAATATCAAATATTTTTACAAGTATTTGGGCTCAATGAAAACACTGATAGACGAAGGAAGGCCACGGGCGTTTGGTCAGGGATACGACGCGGATAGAGACATAGGTGAGTTCTCCACTGCAAATTGGTGGTGAATCTACGGGGGCTAATTGAAATTGCTTTAATTTAAAAGCGCGTATCTTAGATATTCCATTTCAAAATTACCCGAAGAGTACTTATTGGGAATATCCTTAAATAACAAGTATGTCATCAAAATCGAGCAGAGAAGGAGGCATTCAACTACTTTGACTTTCCACAGGCCACTCAATTAGTACATTTTTAAAATGTATTTCTCTGTGCTTACATGAATAAAGCTTGAAACGTCATCTCAACGCCAAAGTAAGTCACCCATATGGATCACGCGATTGGACTTGAGAGCTTCGAACCCTTTTTCTTGCTTTCGAGGTGAATTACGTTCCGGCGTGAATAAGTTTGTTTCTTCGCTGGAAATGGAAAACGTGTCTATTTAAAACTACCAAGAGTAACCTACTTCTAAATTCAACCGCTACGCCGTGGTTCAAATATATTAAACGCTCCTGCAAACGTAAAATGTAATAAATATAACGTAAATGCTTCGAAATTCTGAATTTTTTTGCATTACGTATTGCGCCCGCACTATTACGATATTAGGGGTTAGGCGGCAGAAGGGACTCTATAGCCTCAATATCGCCCCCATGAAGACGTTTCATCATTATCAATAGGATAGTATTACTTATTAGTGAATGCCACCGACATATGAGTTCATTTATGTCATTAGGGGGATAGGAGGGTCATTTGGTTGAGGTATGATTTTCAATTAATGGGTTAGAGGATGAAGATAGAAGAATTACGTCGCCGACAGTAGCCTGAAACCCGGACCCCCGTGATAGGAAGCTGTATCCGGAGCAACGACCCGATCCTATTATGCATTATATAACTTTTCTTTTAATGCCATTGGCAAAGGCCATAGATCTCTTATCTATCGCTTTGTTCTACACAACCGCCTTCATGACTCAGATTTACGCAAGAGAATGATTTTTCCCGGTACCCTAGCGGGCGCTAGGTCTCAAACTCCAATTTCAATTCTCACATTTTCAGTAGTTCGCAATTAGAGTGTTTTGCAAAGGTATATGTATATATATATATATATATATATATATATATATATATTTTTTTTTTTTTTTAAAGGTAATCTACCGGTTAAGGTAGGTTTTTCGATGGACACAACTACCAAACAAACATTTTATTACTCCTAACAAAACACAAAATCCATCATCCTACTCTATATCAGGTCCCTCTTCATCTCAGAGTACTTTCTTCCTCCCTTCATCCCGTCCAACATCCCTATCCTGTTCCTTCCCTTTCCTCGTTTGCCTAACATTCTCTCCTCTATTACAGTCTTCAACATCCCACTGCTGGTCGATACCCCCTTCATCCACTTTTCCTGCCTCCATAGGATTTCTCCCAACAAACCCCTCTCTTCGCCCACCATATCAAGTACTTCCTCATTTGTTTTCTTCTCGGTCCATTTCACCTCCTCCACACCCACATTTCAAAGCCATCATTCGTCTATCCTCCTGCTTCAATGACCACGTTTCCGCTCCGTACATAGCTACGCTCCATATCAAAGTTTTTACGAGTCTTTTCTTAACATCCTTACTCAACGTCCCCGTCATTAACTCCCTCCTCCTTGTGAAAGCTTCTTTGCCTAGCGCAATTCTTCTCCTTACGTCCCTACTACTTTGACCGTGTTGGTCCAAAACACTACCGAGATACGTAAACTGTTCTACCTGCTCTAGTTTTTGCCCTCCTATTTTAATGTTAAGCTTGGCCTTTTTCTTTCTAGAAAATCGCATAAGCTTTGTTTTATTAATATTGATTCTCATCCCAGACCTGTCGCACTGAATTTCCAATTCACGCAGCAATGCTTGCAGCCCCTTGGCTGACTGACAAACTAAAGCTTGGTCATCAGCAAACCTAACTGATTTTACGAATTCTCCGCCCACTTTCATTCCTACCTCCAGGTCTTCCCATGCCTCTTTGATCATTTCCTTTGCATACAGGTTGAACAGCAACGGTGATAATGGGCAACCCTGCCTTACACCCCTTCCTAACACTGCCCAACCGGACTCCCCGTTCCCCACTCGCACCTGAGCAGTCTGAGACATGTACAGGTTGCGGATTAGCCTCCTTTCCCTCCAATCTATTCCTATTTTCTTCAATATACTCATTAGTTTTTCCCAATTCACTCTATCAAACGCTTTTTCGAAATCTACGAAACCGGCAAATACTTCCTGATTGTATTCTATATTCCTCTCGATTAATAATCTCATTACTGCGATGGCATCACGCGTACCTCTCCCCTTCCTAAACCCAAACTGATCATCCCCTAAGTAATCATTTGCCCTACTCTCTATCCTTTTGTTTATGATCCTGAGAACAACTTTAGCGGCGTGGAATATCAAACTAATTGTCCTGTAATCCTCACATGACGTGGCCTTCACCTTTTTCGGATTAGGAACTAAAACTGATCTCACGAAGTCTTCCGGCCAGATTCCCTCCTCATAAATACTACGGATCAGCCCATATAGCCTCTTCCTCCCACATTTTCCTAAGCATTTTAAAAGTTCCACGGGAATATTATCCACCCCCACAGCCTTATTTAGTTTCATCTCCCTTAATGCCCTTTCTATCTCATTGTCTAGTATGCCTGGACCTACGCTATCTTGCTCTACGTCATGTTCCTTTTCAATGTCTAACTTTGTTGGTCTAAGCTCTAATTCATACATCAGGGTAGGTGGGCAGTTCCTTTCCCTGTGCCGGTTATGGTATCCCAGGAAGACCTGGTACCCAAAAAATCACAAAGCTGCAGGTGCCAATGAGGCTTGCCCAGAAATCGAACCCAGGCCCTCCGGTAAGTAGTCCAATGCCCCTAGACTACCGCGACCCACATATATACATACATACGTGTATATCATCATCAGTATTTCAACCCTAGGGTTGGGTTAACTCAGCTCTCCATGCTACTCTATTTAATATAAATTCCCTCAATCCTTGATACCTTCTCTGCTTTACGTCCTGCTTTGTAGGTGGTGGTCAAGGAATGCGGAGCTTCTTTCGGTGGGAGAGTTGTAACCGGGAACTATAGGAGGACAGGGGATGTTGGGTTTGTTTATTTTTGGGAGGAGATAAAACTGGGGTGTTCTGGGGTTTTGGGATGAGAGTAGGGATATGTCTTGGGAGGTGAGGTCTTCTTCTGGTCCAGATTGGAGGATGCTGAAAAGTGATTTGATAATATCCAAGCGATTGCTACGTTTTCTCAACGAAGTCGAGAGGGTGCTTCTCATGTGGATAAATGAAAATCAATTGCAATGTGACACTATAAACGAGAATATTATTGGTGAGAAGGCGAAAGTGATTTTCGTTAAAAAGACGAAGCCTCGTACGAATCAAATCATTAACAGTTGAAAAGGTATTTGAAGGAAACCGTAGGCTATTTGAGAAGTACGATCTCGCATAAGAGAAGAACCAATATTAACAGCGTTGTAAGAAACATAGAAACAGCAAGCTCCGGCATAAAGGTAGGAGAGAACTCCATCGGCGACTTCGAGAAGCTTAAAGATTCTAAGGATTACCAACCGCAATAGGTTTTTAAATTTGACGAAATTCTCTTCAAGAAAAAGATACCAAAGCAAACATATACAGCAGAAGAGGAGTATTGCCCGGCCACAAGCCAATGAAAGACCGTCTATTTTCCAATGAAAGAACGCTGCTATTTTGTGCCGACGCTGGCGGCGATATAAAAATTAAGCACATGCTTGTTTACCATCCAGAAACTTCACGAGCATATAAGGTACATTAAGTCCAGAACAGCAGGCTAAATGTGGTTCAGCGGTCTGGGGGAACTGTTGCATTTTACATCCAGAATCATCGCCCTAATAAAGCGGTGGTCTTGCGCACTACAAATTTTTATAAAATAATAACGCTGTGACGAATTTTCACAAAATGTTGACGTGTCGGCAAAAACAAAGGCCTCTAAACAGTTTTTTAGTAAATAGAAATTGGGAATGTATCATAAATAATAAACTAATAATTTTGATTATTTCTTGTGCCGTAAAAACCGATTTCACATTTCGTTTCATGTTGGTTCATTGCGCGAGAGAAGAAAAGATGAAGATGATTAACGATCTGCTACAATTTTTACAAGGGACTACCCTTTTTCCTTGTACCTATTTCTATGTGAATATATATATATATATATATATATATATATATATATATATATATATATATATATATATATTATTATGTAATCTACCGGTTAAGGTAGGTTTTTGGATGGACAAAGCTACTAAATAAATATTTTGTGACTCCTAACAAAATACAAAATCCAGTATCCTACTCTACATTAGGTCCCTCTTCATCTCTGAGTACACACACACACACACATATATATATATATATATATATATATATATATATATATATATATATACATATATATATATATACCTTCCAACCCGACCTTCGGGTTGATCACTGTGTTTATGGTTTATATATTATATATATACATATATATATATATATTATATATACATTTATGGTTTATATATATATATATATATATATATATATAATATATAAACCATAAACACAGTAATCAACCCGAAGGTCGGTTTAGTAGGTGATGGTAGAGATCACCCAGTACTAAGCCCTATACGTAGTGTGAAAATTCACACATCAGGGTAGGGGGGCCAGTTCCTTTCCCTGTGACGGTTATGGTTTCCAAGGAAGACCTAGTCCCCGAAAAATCACTTCAACTTGGGTGGAGCTGCAAGTGCCCAGGGTGCCTTGCCCGGGAATCGAACCCGGGACCCTCCGGTCAGTAGTCCAACACTACAGGACACTGGACAACCGGGACCCGCATATTTTATATATATATATATTTATTTATATACACATATATATGTGTATATGTATATATACACATAAAATATTATATATATAAACCATATATATATATATATATATATATATATATAAACCATATATATATATATATATATATATATATATATATATATATATATATACATATATATATACATATATATATATATATATACATACATACATACATATATATATATATATATATATATATTGTTTGAGTCCCGGTTGAGGAAATATTTTTACTCTTGTGATCCGTTCGATTCCGCCTTCCCCACCTCTATTGTGTTCGTCCTTTATACGTGTTCCTATCCCTTTTCCTTATATATGTTTCTGTATATATGAGTATTTATTCGCCGTTTGGCGGGATTTCGTGTTTGAATATATATATATATACATACACACATTCTTATATATCTCACTGGTCAAAAATTCCACACCTCTGTCCACATGAAACCCGCAAATAAGCAACTCTACCTACGCTGTACTGACTTCCAATATCTCATTCTTAATACTCTTCCATTCTCGCAGTCTATCCATGGTCATCAAATCTGCAATTATTCCATCTTCCTCAAGAAATTGCTCTCCAATTTACAAAATGCTTTCCTTAATCATCGTTATTCAGGGACAGGCTTAAATAAATAAGTCCTCAGAAATTTCCACATGCCCCATTCTACACAAAATAGTAACCAACACACCCTATTCATCTGCACCACTGACTCCTCAGACATTCAGCCTCTCAAACATATACTAAAAGAATTTTCTCAATCCTGACCATCCGCAAACCTGTTACCATAATACCCCTCCTTCGCTTTAAAATTATCCACCAATTTATCTGACATCTTGAAAAACATCAAAAACCCCTATCTAAATCCCCCACTAACCACAAAATCATGTCAACACCTTGCCTGCAACCTAGAGACAACACTTTTCCATTCTTCACCATTCCTATCCCTCCATTATAACTCAACAATTCTCTCAATGAATTACCTCATCTTCCATTAGCAATGTACTCAATTTACCAAACTGAATGCAAACTCTTTCTTAATGGGAAAATTGTTCACAACCATCAATATTCACATTAAAAAATCCTTCACCACCAGGAATTCTTCTTTCCCGTCAGCCTACCAGTTCCCAAACCACTGCTCTGGCTCCATAACATTTGTTTTAATTACTGTTTCAATTAGTGCAGCCCTTCCCCACCCCTGCCATAGACAAACCATTACAGCTTACAACCTAAAAGGCAGCAAGCATTTGGCTCATAGGTGCTTGTCCTGACTCGGGCCTGATATTGGCCTCATAGAAAACATCTTCCTCTTCCCATTTACCCCTTCTCCCAACACAACCCTCAACTCCAAATTCTTCTTCCCTCCTCCTACACTTGCCCTCTCCTCCCACTCATCCCCTCAATCTTCTCCTTATATCAAAAAAGCTAAATCATGAAAAGATGAGATAACTGGTAAGTATAGTATCCACAATTTCAATTTAGTCAGCCCCGCAAAAGTATATTTTGAGATATCAAATCACAGTAATTAAGCATAAAAGCTGTTTGAACTAGACCTCAGAGTATAATTGTCTCTCCTAAGATGCCATATATCAATAGAAGGATATGAAAATGTTATATACACAATTAAAATTTATAATAGACAATATATTTACCTTATATAACGGTCCTTGAAATTACATACGATGCTGTTCTTCTCCACTGGATCGCTGGGAAGAACAGTGCACACCCAGGCATTTGGTTAATATATCTCAGTGTCATTTTGCTATAATCATGACAATGAATAAATAATTAGCACATTTTAGTGATAAGCATTTTCAAATAATCTACCTACATGTAGAATGACTGTCAGACAAGTTGGTGCAAAGTGTACGTTGTGAAGCTTTTGTGAAAGGGAAATGGTATCAGAAAAAGTCCATAGATGGATTTGAATCAATGAAATTTAAGTAAGACACCGAATGCTAATATAATTTTACGGTCATGAATCCAATGCAAATCAAAAATATTACAAACGAACTATTACTACTGAACTACTATTCATAGCACTCACGAATGAGGAAGTACTAAAATTATATTTTGTGGCATCAGCCAATCTTCAAAATATGTTGTGCAAGTAGAAAAATGCTACAAAAATAAGTATCGACCTAATTGTAATTAGAATTGTGAGATCGCACATTTGTTTGAATATTTCAAGCCCTACAAGAAAAATAGGTACTCACCAGTGTCCAGATGAAATTTATGTTTATACGGATTAACATTGCACTTATATGCCGTTGTTTCAATCTCGTGGTAATGCAGCGTCGCTTTGCCCACTGGGTACCCACAATTCTCGCAAGGCCACTCACAGATGAAACTCGAATCAGACCAAAAGATTAAATGAATGTGAGGTGTTATAGTGGCTTAACAAGTATCAGCAATATTCGGGAAAGTATCAAATTTTCAGCATTAACAATATGTTTAAATGGCGCTACTTTTCGTTGATTCAATTAATTTAATTGCGAAAAAGGATGCGCGAGAACTGCTCATGCGAGAGAGCCGTTCTTTCCCTTGTATTTGATCCGCTCTGGGGAAAAAGAATTGCTCGTAAGTACCGCGATTTGGGAGACTAGAGAGGCCAGCGAAAGAGATAATTAAAAGTGAATCTGATTAACGAAGTCCACTCTGTTTATCAGATCGTTCAATTATATAGCCCAAAGACCTCACGTTCTCCCCTACGCCCCTTAAACTTCAGTAAATATGCTCAAGGTAATACTAATTCATTTTAACTTCCCATAAAACAGCTGATTGCAAATAAACGGTGAAGGACTTAAACCTTCAAGATTGTTGTGAGAAATTGATAATTCGTAATTTTTCTATGACATTATGCATAAGTCATCATTAACCTTTTCCTGAAATATGGATTCCTTTGGTTTTTTTAATTCGCATAATGCCGCAATTAGATTAACGTAATATGTATATCATGGCGATATTCATGGTGAAATATTTTCGCAAAATTGACTATCAAAGGAATTCTCGCCATGCTGAATGGCCCTTTCATAATGCCTGTATTTCATCGCATTTTTGCCCAAATGGGAATTCCTAGGGAGTTGTCGGCTTGGTCACTGGAGGTGCCTCTGGACTGGGAAGAGCCGCAGTTGAAAAAATAGTGAAAGAAGGTGGTCGGGTTGTTTTATGTGATCTTCCTGGATCGCAAGGTGAAAACGTGGCGAAATCACTGGGATCGGAGGCAACTTTTGTTCCAACAGATGTAAGGATAACAGATAATTGTGTATTTAAGTCATTCATATTCTTTCACACTAGGGCTAAGTGTGTCTAGTGATCTAACCAGCTACATTAATTTTGTGCATTTCAAGCCCTTACTATTCATCTGTGACACTTCTTTCATATTTGGCCGTGTTAAAGCTGTAATGAAACTTTAAGATTATTGCACTATTTGTTGTTTCTTTTATTTTCATGAATCAAACACAAATTGAAAAATACAGTACCTGCAATGAACTACTTTTACCAAATAGACACGTAAGATTAATTAAATGTGCTCATCTGGTAATAAAGTTGAGCCGATTGCCTTGACTCTTAGTGTCCCAATCAGTCAAGCTGTTATTTATTTTGCATTTAGTTCATGAAGTGTATAATATTATTTGCTTAGTTTCGACTAAGTTCTGCTAAAAACTGCTGCTAATAAGCACTACATTAATTATTGCAGGCTCCTCTAAATCCATAGCTTTTATCCCCATGCTTGAAGGTATTCAGATGAGTAAGCATAAAGAATGATTCTGGAGTATTTACTATTTAATTTAATACTGACTCCGCATTTTCATACCACAAATATCCATGAAAAATCTGTTTCACTTCTATATACATGTTCTGTCTGCACAGATATTAATTACTCTATCAGCCACAGAATTTTTTCCTGGAATTGCAAGTGATCATTAAAGTCCAACCAATGCTTGTCCCATAGGTTACCTCAGAATCTGACGTAATGAATGCCTTGAATGTCACCAAGGATAAATATGGACGATTGGATGTTGCTGTCAATTGTGCTGGAATAGGAGTCGCCTTTAAAACGTATAATTTCAATAAGAACCTGCCACACAAATTGGAAGATTTTCTCAGAGTACTCACTGTAAGTATCCATTTGTTATATTAAAACTTCTAACTACATCTGTGGTTATTAGTATGTATATGGTATGAAAATCTTAGATTTGTGAATACCATTTACACATGCGAGGATTTTAAAGTGTACTCAATTATTTATTTCAAGATTAAACAAAAATTTATTTTAATCAGTTTAACCAAATGTGTAGGCATTATTTATGAAACCATAGTGCAAGCCATGAGAAAATTACATTTTTAAAATTGCATACTATATTCAGTAGTTGTGTGGCATTTAAGTGAATTTTATCATGGCAAATATCTACCATGAATCATCATGAGGTAATGATTGACCCAGCAGATGCCTTTTGACCTTTAGATTTGGCAGTAAAGGGTTCTTTTTCATCCCAAGGTTAACACTGGAGGATCTTTCAACGTCATTCGCCTCGCTGCTGGCCTCATGGGACAGAATGAGCCTAATCAAGATGGCCAGCGAGGAGTGATGATTAACACAGCAAGCGTAGCAGCTTTTGATGGCCAAATTGGTCAAGCAGCTTATTCTGCCAGCAAGGGGGCAATCGTTGGGATGACATTGCCAATAGCGAGAGACTTCTCCCAAGTTGGAATTCGTGTGGTGACCATCGCTCCTGGTTAGTCTCTGATTAATATTGAAACCACCAATGATTTAAGCTTAACTTGTCCAGCATCATCTGCTGTAATTTCTCACTATTGAAATAAAATCAACTGATTTATATTCCATGATGAGAGAGATGGATTAGAGGTGTGGTGACTGATATTCAGGACAGGGGAGAGGTGGAGAATTCAAAATGTCACAGACTAAGAAAGGGTTTCTCACTGCATTCTTGATAATTTTGAATTGTACAAGCAAGTCAAGTCCAGATTTCATCTTTTGAAGTCTAAAATGGACTCAAAATCACACATGTGTTTCCCTTCAATGAGGTACTTGAACTAACTCCTTTATATTGAAACAACAATTTTAGATTCTTTATCCTTTGCTCAAATTTTCATCCTGTTTGGTCTTTAAATACTTCTTGGCAGTCATGTAACTTGCAGTATTTACTCCATTTCTTTCTAATATGTTCGTTTTTTTTAGAATGAGGTATGGTATTTTTTTAGGCTAGAGTTGTGTAAGAAAATCTTTTACTATGGCCTGTGTTTTTTTAATCAGAAGGAGGTTTCCTAAGAATGTAAGGTACCTCCACTTCTCATCATGGGGTTTCATGGGGCTCACTTTGTTTCTCCTCCCTGGTACCCATTCAACTAGTGGCAACCCATGATTCTTCAACCCTATTAATAGATAACAGTTCAATTCTCACCCCTCCTACCCTACCACCCCATCTTCCTGACGGTATGCAAAGTTGTATCTGAGACTCTTCCTGAAAATATCAAGACATAATGATATCCTTGTCGTACATATTAAATAAATTTATGGAATGCAAGGATTTTGATTTATTTCCAACTGAACTTGGATTTTCAATGAGTGTTTCTTTGTTGTGCAGGCAAACATGTTCTCATAAGTCTGTATTTTGACAATTTTCTTGAATCTTTGAAATTTTTCATCCATCAAAAGGTCTCATTGCAACGCAAGTGAAATGAAGTGGATTATTTAACCAGGAATGCAATAGTTTGAAGACAAACTGTGGTGGAATATTTTTTCTGCTCCAATTATCATTTAACATAATAACCGTATTGATTCAGCTGATTATCTTCTCTACTCTTTTCTTAAAATTTTGTCATTTAAATAACCTAAATAAAATTCCATTGTAGCCTGCAGATAGCAGAAAATAGAGCCCACGTCAAGTGCTTATGTGATGCTTGAATGTAAAAAAATTTAATGTAATCTACCTGGAAAATAAATGTTTCCTTTTATTAGGTGGAGATCTATGAAATGCATTTTAGTATGATTCCATTGGAAATATGTATATTATTAATGTAACTATACTAATAGTTTACCTGTTCATAGCGGGACAAATTTCATTTTCATAGTCACATCACTATATGATCCACCACTTGGAATAGGAACTTTCATAACTTGGAATGTTAAACATTTATTTATTATATTTCAAGAATTGGTCTTACTGATATTCTGGGACATTTATAGGTAGTAAAAACCTTTTTTGAGAGGTTATTATGTTAAAAAAGTACTTTCTATACTTGTTACTTTTCTGTACATTTCTGTACTTGCTATTTTCTATTTTTCAAGAGTTAATTTTGTCATATCCTCCTCTTTAAGGCTTGTTTGACACTCCGTTATTGGCAAGCCTTCCAGAAAAAGTTCGGACCTTCTTGGCTAACACTGTCCCCTTTCCAAAGCGTCTTGGTAAACCAGAGGAGTATGCTCTCTTGGTGGAGAGTATTATTCGAAATCCACTCTTAAATGGTGAAGTTATCAGATTGGATGGAGCCCTGCGAATGCAGCCATAGATATAGCCATATATATGACCAAATGTATTGGTTATTTTTGTACAATGTTTCATAGCAAGTGGCTTGAACTGTTGCCATAAATGGGATCATGTTGAAATTAAAACTGTTAATAAAACATTTATTTTATTTCGACTTTCATTTTTTTCTATGCAGCAATTTCAAAGTGTAACATTCAACCCCTTGACCAGGACTTGAGTCTGTATAGCCTGTGTAGATTTCCTCAATTTCATTTTTTGAAAAAAAAAATCATGTGGTTTGAAATTTATTTGTTGCCTTTATATTGTTACAATTTTTCTTGTGAAATACATCACAATTCTTTACTTATGTCACAAAACAATACTCAGATTTCACGGTGCTATATCCTATAAAACATCATATGAAAGACAGTTTGTTTTAATTAGTAAAGTTTAGAAAAAAAACTTATCCAAAATAATTTTCAAGCTCATTTTTAATGATAATATGATCGAATCTCATGGTATGCCTTTTCAGTCAAGAGTTCAGCTTGCTAAAATAAATTTGAGATAATTCCTTCGAAATATCTTTCTGGTGGCACATACTGATGCTATGTGTACCACTTACAATTTCATCAATAGTGATGAAAATCTTACAAAACACTACAAAAAGGCCTTTTGGCACTAGCAGTATCACTGTGCACACACACTATTAGTTTATTAAAATAAACCACTTGAGGTTAAAAAAATGTGTCAATGTTTCAATACCATCATGAGCATTACGCTTCCAGAGTTAGAAAAATTTTGGCACATGCATGAGGGAATCACAGCAGCACTTTTAGTAATGGGGCAGGTCTATCAAAATGTCAAAGTATCTGCCCTTCACAAGCAGTGATTACTTGGGGAACAATACCATTCACATGAAATTCACTTAATTACTTGGAAGCAAAGAAAGATTATTTTCATGTACAAATTTTGGTACATTAATTTGCTAAGGTGACCTCAAGAGTTATTTTCTCTAAATCCACCAAAGACAATACTGTCAAAAGACATAAAAAATTAAGGTACTTGTGAAATTTCGCTTAAAAACAGCAATAGCTGGTAAGAAAGTAAGAATGAAATTTATCTCGAAGTAGTATTGAACTGCTCGTAGTACTCAACAGAAGGTGTATTGGTGTAAACACATTTGCTCAAGTGTTCATTCTTTGCCTTCTGCTCTTCCGATAGCATCTTGTTTTGATTCAGCAGTTCTTCATTCATTTCCCTGAAACAAATATATTTTCAATAAGTGGTTAAGAAAATATCATTGTGCAGTTTTCCATCAGTTTATTCATGACCCATTATCCCTGATTTAAATCTCAATTATGGAGTCTCATTATTTTAAGATACAACATCATACTAGCTATGGAATTTTTACTTGCCTGAGACCTGTAATAATTTCCCTATCATCTTCTTAATACAATAGCAATAATTTAGCAGTGTAATTCATTTCAGCTCGTTTACATTAAAAAGGTCATAAATATGAAGATTAGGATGCTTCATCTGATTCAACTACCCAAAATACTGAAGGTTTATTATTTTGATTTGTGAATAAGTAATATGTTGGTATTTGCCATTTTTAAGGGCTATTGTAAATTGAGAGCAACTATGTCTTGTACATGTGTATGTAAAACATGGTCAATTGAATTTATTGCATCCTCTCAATTTGGTCTTCAACTTAAGGGAAAAGGTAATGGGTACAGAATAGTTTCTTCACGGAGGAATTTTATGCCCTTGACCGGAGATTTAAGTTAGAAAGTAGTGGGCTCTAATATTTGTAATCCCAAACACCGAAAAAAAACTGCAATCTTCATGTATTTGGGGTGAAACTTCTGTTTTTGCAACTAGCCAGCTGAGCTGATTTGCTTAAATCTTTACCGCACATATGGTCACATAATCCAAAATTCCCAACAAGGAATTGGAAAATTATCACTTTATTTACGTGGCATGTTCTTAGATATTCACATTTAAATATTTCATAAATTTTATTTTACCTGCCTGCCCCTTCTCTGCGTTACCAATAAATGGTGCAAACCTATTCATCACAATCCCCGGATGTCAAAAAGATCCTTTGCATTCTATATAACCATTATTGTCAACCAAAAAATTATTTTCTCACCTACTAACTTGATTCTCTTCAGTAAAGTTTCACCAAAATCAAGTACATTTTTCACAAAAAACTCTCATCCTCCACCCCCACTCACCCTTCTGTCCCATTTGCCTGTGCATCCTTTATGCAAAACTACTCCCATTCCACCCCTCCTCTTTCCACAACACAAAATTAAACCATTCCTCTAGTTCTACAGATCACAGTAGTTTCATTAAGTGTACTAGCTTCAGCCTTCTTCACCTCACAGTAAAACTTGAGGCAAATATATCACCACATACATAATGCTTTCAATCTAGGAGTTCTAATGTATGAGCAGGTCCACATTTGGGAAAACCCCTGTTCAAATCTTAAAAGTACATTAGCTATGTCAGGCACTAGTTGTGCAAGATCCCTTTATTGCTCATGAGTTGCCACCCTTGAATTTTTTTTTCTTTTTCATTGACCTCAATTACAATACTCAATTACAAGCACCAACATAGGATAACACATAGTGGTACTAACAAAGTGATTTCGTCATGTATGCCATTATAAATTTCAATTTAGATGACATCAAAATCAGAGGTACCAGCCTCCTCTCATCTCCCAGCATCCTTTTTATCTCCAACACAGCTAACAAATAAAGGTCATCATCCACCCACATTCCAAAAAAAATCAGCCTAAATATGTATTTTTATTCACTATATTATGCTTATGCAATGAACACCAAATGAATATTTTCCAAGTGTCTTTTGAAGAGTTATTAGGCTTCTTTAAAAAATCATTCTGAAATAATAATCACATGTGACATTGCTCCAATGCCATTTATGTCATCAAGCAGCAAATGGAGTTGCTTGCCCTGGTCGTAATAATACATGGAAATTCTTTCCAAGATCCTGGTGGTGTTAAATATTTTTCAGAGGTATCTCGATCCCTACTTGGGGTGCTTTGTGGAGGGCACTTTGAGTGAGTACGCCGTCCGTCAGATGGGACATTAAGCTGCGGACCCCTTGGCGCATTTCGTAAAGAGTAGGTTAATGCTGACGCCGGGTTTCTCGCCACCCTTCATCCTTTCCTGTCCATCCCTAATGGTGCAAATGACCTCAGCTGTCGGCCGCCTCCCCTAAATACTACTACTAATTCTTTACCAGACTCAATTTCATGCAGTCGCATGCTTCTAAATTACCCAAGTAGTATCCACTTAAGCGCAGCTGAAAAAACTTTTTAGTCCATTAAATTTGATCAGGACATTGGTAAGGAAGTAGCAAGGGAGAGAACAGAAGCTAGTGGGAGGGGAAGTAATTCCTATTTCTAGAACCACTGAACTATGGGATGTCAGGTAATGAGCACTCCACTGTATTTTCTGTTAATGTTTTTAAATATTTTCTCTGAATAAGCAAAATAAACTGTTCAGTGTACGCCAAGCTGTAAGCATCACACAAAGATTGATTGAACTAAAATGCCTAGAAGAAGAGTTCTCAAGATGATGCTTTTTGCTGGGTGACTGTGACGAGTCTTTGGCATAGAGATGTCTGGAGCCCCTCTTGACCTCTCAACAGTCATCAAACAATGACATACAACATTTTTTCAACCCCTTTCATAATGTTCAGCAGCAAGACCTGATATGAATCAAAGTTTAGAAATGAGAAAATGTTACTGTCTACTCACCTTCTTTTTCTCATCAATTCTTTCTCCAAGAGCACTGCGCAACGGTCCATTTCTCTCGAGTATTTTTCCCATTCATCATTTCTTCGTTTTTCCTCTTCCCTCCTCATCTGCAGAGGCAATGGATTTCAAAGTCAATAATAAATCACATGGTATAAAATGATTGCATAGTAAATATCAGTTTTCTGAGCTGTTATGTGATATGAATAACTAAAGTACTCATATAATTACATAGCACTCAGTAACTATAATTTATTACCAAGTCCCTGTTTTCAAAAAATTAAAAGCAGACCAATGCCACCACATAATGTTGACTACATTCTATTAGAATTTTAGACTACAGTTGATATACAGACTGTATATCAACTCAGTCTTTATTCAGGCGGCTACCACCAATATGTCAGGTGACCATTAACAAATTTTTGAAAAAATTATGATTACTTCTGCCGGAGAAAATAATTATGCCAAAGGAATTGTGAATAAAATATTTTCCACCAATTTACAGCATTTTGAAATCATAAAAAATTACGTACATTACAAAAGTAACATGGAAAGCAAAATTTGAAATTTCGATGTCTAAGAAAATAAGAGGATCAGATACTTAAACCTTTTTTTTTGTTTTTCAGCTCTTAACGTGCACTTTATTTAAATTCATAGGATGCAAGTTATGTATAACTTAAGACCTAGAAAAAGGAATTAGACTAAAATGTTAATATTTTTCTAAGTTTTATATTTTATTAACCTTTAGTGGGGATGAATAAATTAAATAATTTAAAAACTTTACCATTCAGCACCCGTTTGGTTAGGTTAGTCTGATTAGTCCAGGTAATAAATTTCACTTTTATTCAAGGTGTATTCAATCCCTTAAATTAATTGTCAAAAGTCAAAAAACTGAACTGAAATTAGTTCTTTCTCGGTTAGCAAAGAATTACTTGCAAGTAAATGTTTTCGCTCTGAGGTTTATGCATTATTTTTAGATAATTCTAGCTCTAATTTCATTAACTTCTCAGAATAAACTAACTCAAAATGGTCAGCCATTCTTTGAAAAATAAATGACCAGCTCTCTACAAATTCAAAGTATAAGACTGGCACTTCATTCTAACACAGAATTTCTTCACTTCTACCCTGCAATTTCTTTGTATCTTACACGTACGGTGTTGGGAAATTCCTACATTCCATTATGATAATCAAGTCGCAGGTATTGCACAAGCAACTATAAGCACACTCTTGGGCTCAGATACAAGGCATGGGAAGTCTCACATGATATGGAATGGAATTTTCCAAAAATTCCATGAAAGCCACTATGCTTTTAAATCCATAGAGAGAGAGAGAAAAAAAAGGATGGAGCCTCTGGTAATGTAAGCAATTTTCAATCTTCACACAAATTTCTGCAAAGTTGGGCAAATGATTATCATCTAGGATGAAAATGAGCAATATAAGCAGTTAGTTAACTGTCCATCTTAACCATCAGGCTTTTGCTACAGTATTTATGGGAAAGTTCTGAGAACCAAGATAAAATGCATCTTAGGCATAATAAAACCTGAGCGGTAATATTCTAAATTAGTTCTACTCTATGATATACATATAAACCGTACACCATAAACACAGTAATCAACCCGAAGGTCGGTTTGGTAGGTGATGGTAGAGTTCACCCAGTACTAAGCCCTATTCGGCGTGTGAAATTCACACATCAGGGTAGGGGGGCCAGTTCCTTCCCCTGTGCCGGTTATGGTTTCCCCAGGAAGACCTGGTACCCGAAAAATCACTTTAGCTTGGGTGGAGCTGCAGGTGCCCAGAGTGCCTTGCCCAGGAATCGAACCCGGGACCCTCTGGTCAGTGGTCCAACGCTCTACCCACTGGACTACCGCGACCCACGATATACATATATGTGGGTAAAATCTAGATATATACAGGTATATACTCATGCACATCTATATGCATATGTGTCATTGTTATGAAAAACATAATGTAACACATTTTGTCATAATGACATGGTATGGCTAACACACAAAGAAAAGTCACTTTTTTCCAATCCTTGGTATTTCCCATGAGAGAAATAGAGATGTGGCTTAAACCAGAATTACTTTTCTGTGTGTCCTAGACACTAAATGCATACCTTCTCCTCTGACGCTTGCTGCTGCTGCTGCTTGCGTATTTGTTCCTTTTGCTCCGGACTCATGCCCTTCCATCGATCACACACCAAACGATGAGGGCCAAATGCACTCGCTGCCATCTCAGGATTCTCTGTGAGGAAGTCCCCAGTGATACAGTTGATGATGTCAGCACGTTTGTCAAGGAGATCCAATCTTTCCTTTTCACGCTTGCAAGCTTCTTTCTCGTTCATCTTTAAAATATTTTAGCTTATTAATATATTATATTATGCCTCTCAGGAAATAACATCATAACTCAAATATTTTCTTCAATGATCAAGAAAAATTTGTGTGACACTATGAATTTTAATTCAATCTGACTAATACTGCCAATGAATTAAGTCCATACCACTAGATTAAATTCTGATACCATATCAAATTTTTATTTTACTGATTTACCAGAGATAATTACTCTCAATTTATAATCTACCAATACTGTCCAGTAACTACTTTAACAGAAAACTATGGGAAAGTCAAAAAATAAATTTAAAGTAAATTGATCAGTTCAAATTGTGCTCATCTGGTGTATTAATTTCTCAACATCTTGGGTAGACTATCAAAGAATACTGGTGAAATCTCCTTGGCTTTTACACCCGATTAGGTCCTCTATTTCCACCAATGTTTCATTGAACGACCCTCTTATTATCCTATTGATCCAAGGAGAGAGGGTGTGTAGAGCCAACATTTTTCAGTGATCGACCAACAATACTGGAGCAAAGGGTTTCATGTGGAAATAACTCTTCTTATCCCCAAGTAAAGACAGAAAAATAATAGGCATTTTGGACGTAATTTAGGAAGGTAGAAAATATGCAGAGCTAAAGAAAGAGTTATTGTACTATGGGGTGTAAGGATATTTTGCATCATGGTTAGGTCAGGCTTAGGATTACAGTAGTGTGTAGGGCCAGGGTCCATCAAAAACCTACCCTAAGCCAGTAGACTACTAATGAAAAAAATAATATCTAACTTTAGTCCAGCTGTTTACATATTTGCAACATTTTAAGATGCAGATGAATTTTTCTCAATTTTTTAATCCTTTAACCATCATTCTAATATAACATTAGGTAATTCAAGTGTTCTATTTTCTGTGATAAAATGAATTTTTTACATGGAAACGAAATTCCATAGCAGAAATTATTTTTTTCTGGCAGTGCAACTTGAAGAGGGGCTTATATTTGAAGATAATTTCCGGGGTAATATAGTGAGCCCAAAGTTACAAGAAATTTACTTATTTTGGAGAATCAGCTCCTTTTCTTGAGTAACCAATGATTCCATAAGCCAAGTTGGCGAGTGCTAAGAAAAATCACATTGGCTTAGTTCTGACCAAAGCTTCCCTGGGCCAAAGAGTAATAATCAGATGAAAACTCAGGATCCCCCCCTGTTAAAATCTCAAGTTCTGCCTATTCTAATGCTGTGTGACCACATAAGACTTAAAAAAATATGGCAATATTGTGGGGTATCAATATAAGCTGTGCCAATCACATAGCATTTTCATTCATATTTCTGAACCATTAAGATCACATTCAGATTGTTGTACAAATGCCAGTCGCTGTACAAGTATATAGAGATAAATACCCATATAAATCATGATGCAGGATCATGAGATAATAAAATGGACTGAATCACTAATGCTTTGTGCAAATTGTAGTTTGGTTGAAATAGCCCACTTTCTATATTTCCACATATCCACATTCAGGGAAATGGATAGCATGGTATCAGTGCCAAACATAAAGAATCTCAATAAAATGATGGTTTGACATAAAGATTATAATTTCCTAGTTTTTGCTTTCCTGTATTTTTTTCTCTCTCTTGAGAGGAATTCAAATTCGTGAAAGTAGATTTCAAGTTGTTTTCATCAAACAATGAAAACCAAAAAGAGGTAATATGGTGATAATAATGTGGTACAATTCTCCACTTCTGCATAAGTCTTATTAGCCCAAGAAAACTTTCTTTTTATGGTTGAGAACAGATAAAACATTGAACCATTTAAAAAATAAGAAGGGAATATCTTCATGGGATGATTTAACATACCAGTGCTTTGTTGAACTCTGCCAGTGCTTCTTCTTGCAGCCTTCGGCACTCTTGTTCCGCTTGACTCAGTTCTACTGCTGCTTTATCATAGGCCATGGCTGCTATCTCTTGGGCCTGCTCCTCCTTTCGACGTGCCACCTCAGCTTCTTCCTTCTCACGCATTTGTTGATCCAACCAAGCTTTCAACTGTTTGCGCTGTAACTCCCTTCTCTCAGTACTCGCTTGATCTTCTCCTCCAAACCTACGCATCAAAGCAGTGTAATGTCATGAACCTATGGGCAGGCAACATCTAAGAAGACTTGCTTGTGCCATGGTCCCATTTCTCTAAGTTAAAAGTGAATTTACAAGACTTAGTAATTACTACAAATAGAGTCCGCTGATAGTAATAAATGGCTCAGCTCTTGTTATTTGCCTGTATCATTTGCATCATGCAAATCTAAAAGTTTTATATTATGTTTGAAAGTGTATTCAGAGGACTTGTAAATCAAATTTTACCCATGAGAAATGGCCCCAACGGACCAGATCAATTATGAAGGCTACAATTTCGCTGCAAGTGAAAATAACAAGAAGAAATATTATTCCTCAATGAACATTTACAGTTTTCATTCGTCTCATCATGATTTCATTTAAGATTACAATATTTAACCCAAATAGAATTTAAGCCATTGGCATGAGAATGACATGAATCATACAATTTCATTCTCGGTAACTGTCATGTGATTGAAAATTATTATTATTATTTACAGTAATCTACATGTTAAGGTAGGTTTTGGATGGACAAAACCACCAAATTAATATCTTGCCTCTTCTAACAAAAAGCACAACCTGAAATCAGGCATTACAGCAATTCCCCCTTCAATTCTGCATACTTATCTCTAACTGTTAACAGAGATCTTGCCATCTTACTTCCCGATAATGTTTTAACCTTCTTGTATAGTGCACAAATTTCACCCTTCCTCTGCAAACTTTCCATAGCCTTGCTAGTCTTCCACCACTCTTATTTTGCTTTATTTGTTACCCATCTTAATTTATTATTTAACTCTATGTACTTCCTTCTGCCAACCTCGGTGTTAACATTCTTGCATCTTCTTCTCTCATCTATCTTCCTAATCATCTCATCCATGATCCATGGTTTCCTTGTCCTTTTTCCGTTAATGGTTCCCATAGTGTCTTTTGTGGCTTTCTATGTCCCTTTCTTGATACATTCCCATTTTTCTTCGATAGTACTCAGCTCTTTATCATCCTCCATGATTTTCTCTACAGCCTGTTGGTACTCCTTCCTTGCCATTCCTGTTAATGCTTCTAAATTCTATTTACTCACCCGCCACCCCTACCGTATCTTTTTGAATCAGATGCGACACTTCGTGAGCACTAAATTATGATCAGAATCCATATCCACTCCAGGGAAACTGTCTTATTTAGCTTCTCACCACAAGTTTAGAGTCCATAGGGAGGGAAATGTAATTTATGTTATATTTTTAACCTAATGTGTAATATAATCTGCAGATAAGTTCACTGCTTTCACTTCAGTATTGCACCAGCAGTAACCATTGCAAGATGAAACATGTTCAGTTTACTTACAGCAATGATAGGTAACATTCAACTCTGCATTAAAATTTTACTGAATAACCCACCAGTCAAGGTCTATATAATGTTATAGGATGCTTCTGCTAAGTCTGCTTTTCCCTATAGTACATCTAAAAGATGTTTTACAATGTTTAAACAGTGAAGAAAATCAATTTTAAAGGAAGGCGGACCTGGAACTTCAGTCATTGCTCTTGCAGAAGTAAATGATAAAACTGCTGCTGCCACTGTGAGAGAAGATTGTCAAATAACATTAAGAGCATTATTAAGAATATTATAAATTTTATTAGCTGACCCCCACATGTTGGTAACAGCATATGGAATGTGTTTGGGCACAGTGAGTTCTGAGTCTGCTCATTCCTGAAAAACATGACATTTTTGAGGTTATCGCTGCAGGTGAAACTTGACTGCATAACTTTAGTTCCAAGAGCAAATGCAAAGGTCTTTGCGCAAGTCTTCATCATCACCTACACCACAATAAGCCCTGCTGGGTAAGTTATATTCATATCATTATTTGATATTCAGGGAATGATGTATTGGCATGCCACAACAACACACACAGCTGTGAATGGAACATAGTATAGGGATATACTGAAAATTCTCCAAGGCCAATTCAATCACATTTTAAAGCAACAGGTTTAGGTGTTGCACCAAGATAATGCATGGCCACACATCGCAAATAATGTTGCTGAATATCTCATGAAATTCAATGTGAAGTGTGTTCCTCACCCTCCCTGTAGCTCAGACCTAATCCCAAATGACCTTGTCGTCATAATCGTGAAGGAACACCATTGAGAAAAGTATCTTTCATCATCAGAAACAATGATGAGGACTGCTGAGGCGATTTTGGAGGATCTGTCAAAAAATGTCTTCCAGCATGTGTCTAAAGATTAAAAATAAACATGAGACAAGTTCGTTGCAATCAATCATTGTGGACTACTTGGAGAAGCTCCATCAAAATTTGGAGGATGAGTAAAAATGTATACTATTAAAAAATATATTTTTTATTGAACAGCGTTCATAGCAAACATATGTATAAATAAAGTAAATCTTTAATTTTAATTAATGAAGTTTAGCATAGGAGGTGAGCAAATAAAAATACAGGGAGGGTGTTATTAGGATATGCTTTCATACTGTTTTAAAAGAGGATATTTTGGAGATACCATAGTAAACATTTTTTCTGAATGCATTAAACAGAAGCCCACTTGATTTTAGGGACCCATAAAATGAAGCCACATTTTAAAATATGAACATTATATTTATAACTAATAAATTTAGAGAACTGATAAAATTAGTCTCAAAAGCAGTGTTGCTTGTGAATACTTTATGCATATCAATCCTTAAACTTTATATTATTATTATAAAAATTATACTGGTGACATTGTGCCATCCATTAACTGAATGAGCAAAATACTTCAATGAAATCTATTTATTTGGCCATACTTATATAGTAATTAGATTTTTGCAAGGTTTACCCTACAATTAACCAATGAAAGGCTGGTTTATAGGTGAATGTGGAGTTTACCTTATACCTACTAAGCTCCATGTCATATGAAATTCACACATCATGGTCAATTCCTATCATCGTACTGCTTGAGGTTATACCAGATGTTCTAATACCCAAATAATCACAAAACATTGATCATGTTGGGCATGAACAGAGGCACCACATGGATTTTGAAGTCCTTCATTCAGTAAGCCAAGTACTCTATCCCCTGGGATATCTTATAGCAATTTTTATAATAATAGCCATTACAAACATATCTGGACATGTTCCATCTATCTGATCGGTCATCACATTTAAAAGCCTCTTGAAATTTTCTGTCCATAAATTTCTTCTCCTCCACAAACTCATTCAAATCCTCCCCACTTCCTTCAATATCCTTCTTCAACATATATTTACTTCTCATTCTTGGCCTTCTCCTAAGGGTAAAATTCCCTCTCTCTCTCTCTTATCTCAAACACCTTCTTCATCTTACTTGTTCTCTGGTTTCATCTTTACATGTTCATAATGTCAACCTCGATTGCTCAATTCTAACTGGTAGCTTCTTCACTATAATAGCCATTATGCAATGTAAGTAATAAATGGGAAATCTTTGGACACTTACTGTTTTGCTGATGAAGGCCCACAAGTAGAATCATCTTGCAGAGATAATTTCTTCAATCTGTCAGGGCAATTCAAATCATATGTCACACTATCTTGAGGGCGTTGGCATGTTGCTCTGAAAGCATTCAGTTCTTGCAGCTGGCGTTTCCTTTCCTGTCAAGGGAATTCATGACAAATAATCAATATTTAAGAAATGTAGTAAGGCAATGTTTTAATATTTTTAACACAGAAAATATACGAAGAGAATTCATTGTTTTTCTCAAGATAATAAAATCAGGAATGAATTTCAGAAAGCTAGTTTAAAAATAAAGATGAAGTACTACTGCCACTAGATATATACACAAAATCAACTCAGGGTAGTTACTCTTTTTACTTGAGTTATTTACGAGCCTGGATTTATAAGATCAAACGCTTGGCATTTGGTTCAATGGCGACAGTAAGAATTAATGGATAATAATGGTTTGCATGCACATCAACTTCATTATTCATAATCATAGGTAGTGTGATAATCTAAGGTAGATTTTGTATGGTTTCTGAAACTTTACTTACATATGGGGTTCTATTCCCTTCCTCCCAGCCTAAATTCATACTTTTCCAGCTTATTTCCTTATTTTCCCATTCATCCTTTCCAACCCTCCTAATGATGCCCCAAAAGTTTATTCCCTTCCATCTTCTTCTCTGCTTACCCAATGCCCCAAGTCTACACAACCTTCAACATTTCACCACATAAATACCTCTCGACATTTCCTCAGAGCATTTTGATGACTTTGTTTGCTTGCTCTTCTCTTCTATGAATTTCCCTCTGGCTCCATGATGTGTAAAAGTTCATCATAACTCTCCACCCAACTTATTTCTTACTGTCACCATTATTTCCTTCACCCACATTATCTATCATGGGGACATGGTAGTTCTGTGGCAGAGGGTTAGGCTACTGACTCAGAGCCCAGGTTTGATTAACTGTAATCCCATGGCTATCTGACCAAGTAAAACTTGTTCAACCTCAAATCAAATAAATCAGCTCTCTTCCAATTCATACCCTTCCTCTCTTGACCCCAACATTTCCCCAGCATATAAGTTGCAAACCACTGGTGATATAGGTCAACATGGTTTTAATCCCTGACTATTACAGCCCATCCCAATTCTCTCTGTGATGCTCTAGCTCGTGTTGTCTAATTTTATACAGTAGTTTTAAAGAAGCTTCCCAACCCTCAAGTCCACTCCCACAATCAGCCAAAATAGTGCCAATATACAAAGGCGAAGGTTGCAAAATGTCCGTGAATTCTTATAGACCAATATCCCTGTTGAACCAGTGGGGGAAAATATTTGAAATAGTTTCCTATCGTCATCTAGTATAATATCTTGAAACGTAACTTGTTCTCCACATCTCAACATGGATTTAAAAATACCAGGTCTACTATCACAGCCACATATCACAAGGTGAATCAAATACTTTTAGGTTTGGATAGTACAACTGAAACTTAAGGATTATTTTTTTTCACTAAAGCTTTTGACTGTGAATCAGCTACTCGGCTATTAACTGAAACGTTATAATATAAGAGGCACATCCCACAAATGGATAGAATCATACTTAAGTGAATGGCATCAGCATGTGGATCTCTAATGAAATGACTCCAAATTTGTTTCTCCTGGTAGAAAAGTAGCACTGGATGTTCCCCAAGGTTTTGTACTTGGTATTCTATTTTTTAATTTATATTAATGATCTACCAGATTATCCCAAATCCATTAAGAGAATAGCCTCATTATTGTATCCAGACCATATAAATATTATTGTGTCAGCCTCCTCAGTGAACAATTTGACATTTTGAACAGCTAGAGTGGTTCCCTCTAGAAATTTCTAATGAAGTTTTTCTAATAATGTAATTTTCTAAAAATATTTTTCCTAATAAAATTATTTCTCAACTAAAATTTCTAATTTAAATATTTCTTAGATTATTGAATTAGGCAAATTTTCTAAAAATATTTTTTTATTTATCGTATACAATTAATCCAAAGCAATGGTATTAGCGAGTAGGGTTAAATATTCTACAGTTCGAGTTCCATTTTTATAAATATCATATTCAGAAACAATAGAACCTGACCCAATCCAAAGCAATCGAACTCTTGCATTACATTCTCCAACTTTAGAAAAATTTCCAGTACCAGTGACCTTTTAAAATGTTTACCTTGTATTAAAGAAACCCATCTGGAAATAATTGTTTTCCAAAAACTTTGGGTTTCAGATCCATGTGTATTATAAGCTTATTGTATGCTACACTTTAGAAAAATATATTATTATCAATAGTGGTTTCAAAAAATTTATTAGAAAATAAAATACTTATTATATACGTGTGTATTATACATTTATACAACAAATTTAGTTTCCATAGCAACTATTTTTTTTGTATTTTTAAGTATTAGAAAAATGTATTCATTAGAAAAATAAAATTAGAAAGAATGCATTAGGAAAAAAGTATTGGAAAAAGTATACTTTAGAAAAATACATTATTAGAAATTGTGGTTTAGAAAAATTGATCAGCAAGGGCTAAAATAGCACAGATTTTCAATGAATGTTGTCTTCTCAACTTCCTAAAACCCAATCAAAACAATTCCCGGCTGATTTATTCACTAATAAAAGCAAAGTTTCCACTGCAATCACAGTAAATGCAGCAGGTGTAAGCATTCCCCAAAATTCCAGTACCCAATTCCTGGGAGTTATCCTGCATAAAAACATGTCTTAGAAGGAACAAGTTTTCAAATTACATTGAAAAGAAGCTCCCTATGCTTCCTCATAAGAAATATTAGGCATTGTGTAAATTTAGAGGTCCTTCTATCCATTTACTATGGTGAATTTTATTCTTGTGTTACTTTTAGTATCCTCTCCTGGGGTTCCTCTCCCCATGTGGGCATAATCTTCAAAATCCAAATGAGGATTATACATATTATGAGCAATGTGATTAATTTGGATTTATTTTATTATGCCCTATTGGCGGGCCACTGGAGCAAGGAGAAATCTCTTGTAAGCCCTGGGTGTATGAATGCTTTAGACTAGCAAGGATTAATGCTGTTGAGTACATTCAAGCTAGAGTATGCATGATTAATTCGCATTTATTTTATTACATATGATTGGTGGGCCGCTGTTGCAGGGAGAAATCTCTCGCAAGCCCTGTCTGGGTGAGCGCTTGATAAGGGTGAGAGTCAATGCTATCAAGTACACCATAGCCAGAGCATTTTTGTAATCATATTTTGGTTTCATTGTATGTTCTGTTCAAACCCCCCTAGGTCATTTTACTTTTCAATTTGTATTTATTTTTCCTAATTTCCCTCACCATATCCTTTGCCCAATATCAAGAGTATGGCTGGGGTTTATTCTTCCTGTAATGAGGTATATATGGCTATACCATCATTCTTAACTTTGGTTCTATTTGCGGAAGTTAAAAGATTATGCCCTTAAATATTGAATAAAGGGAGCCAATACTTAGTAAAGCATTAAAATTCATGCATATATTTATTATCTAAGTCTTCAGTGGCAATAAGTTTGTTATGTAAATGCTGAGCATTCAACCACCATCCTAGTAGTCAGACCTCCAACTACCTGGCTCTTCCAAGAAACTGCGGGAGATGTTGCAACTAACTTATAACGGAGTCATCCACTAATATGTATTTCAATGCAACAATATCAGAGAGTAAAAATCATTCAAGGCAAAAGATTTTTACTTTCTGAAATTGTTACCTGGCTCTTGTTTGGCAATGCCTGCTCACTATTTCATTGGTTTATTTGATTCAAATCAAATTGACTCATTTTAGTCTTCCTATTGGTAGGCTGCACAGTGGTTGCATTAAGTGGCTCTCGCCGAGGGCCTCCCTTTTTTGAGCCATCAAAAATATTATTGAAGAAGTTCAATTCACAGGGTGCTTGCAGAATGTAAATCCTTTTTGCACTCCCCATCTGGACAGACATTTGGGCAATTCATCTTAAACTGGGTTATATTGAGAAAACTGAATTTTTATACTGAGAAAATGAGAATTTCTTCTGTAGTAGTATTCACATTTACTCATTGAATGAATATTCAAGAATGTCTTGAAATTGCATAGAAGTGTTTGATTCTTGTGTTTGTATCGCAGAACAGTTGTCTCTTCCTTTATTTATGTATTATTCGCTAACTTGATAGGTGAACACCTATTTGATATACCTGGGTTACAGAGGGACTGGGCTGGTAGGAGTTGTCCGATTGCTGATGATTCCCTGATCATTTACTCCTATACTGCTCTCTATAGTATGTGAGGAATGCACTACCATGAATTTCATTTTGCATACAACAGACATAATAAAAGAAATGATTGATGAAAAAATTATTAGGTAGAACAAGCTATAAGAAACTTGGGTTTAATAAGGGAAGGGGAATACCATTGCAGTAGCAAACCAACCAAACCACAGCTATCAACCCAAAGCTCGGTATATACTATATATGTTGAACTGTGCTTACAAACAACTGCAACTTTGTATGACTACTTAATTTATTGTTATTAAAATTTTTAATCCACGTTTCATTTTTATTGTGGTTAATGGTTTATTTTATGGTTCCCTAATTTTTCTTCTGTTGTTCAAGTACTTGCAGCGATTCGAAGATATTGTTCGTCTTGACATTATAAAAGGCCTTCTCCAAGTCCTTAAATGTCATGCAATAGCTTGTTGATATGTAGCATAATTTTTTCCTGCCGGTATCCTGGGAAGTAAACTATCTAAAATTCTCGCAGAGTATGTCCTTCCTCAATCCAAATTGGTTTTCTTACAAGTTTCTTCAATTTTTCCCTCCATCATTTGCCTATTTGTATTAGCACCATGGATGAAAGTGATAATATTACAAACTTTAGTTGTTCCTCACATCTCTTAGTCCTTGCTTTCTTAGTTATTGCAATCAACACACACTTCTCAAAATCCTCCCATTTTTCTAATTCAACTAATTTTCATAGTTGTCATTAATTACTCCAAACAGGCTTCCCTTGGCTTTAGTACCTTGATAGTTTCTCCACTTCTCTCGTTCTGCAAGAACATCTAATCACTCCTCAGTATACATGGGCAGTGGTCATCCTCATCCATATTACTCTCATTTTAATTATACTGTCTTCCAGAGGTTCCAGTCCTTCATAGAGTTATTTGATGAATAAATTCAATCTTTCTCTTGTTTTCATCTTTTATTAATATATTACCATTCACATCTATGATGCTCTAGTATTTCTCTCTTTTTATATCATTTGTTTCTCTACAGTATTTACAATCTCATCTTTCTTGCCTTTTGGGCTAACGGATGGCATGCCTTCATAACTCAAAACACAAGGCTTTCACTTCATTTCTTGGGTTTTTGAATTTTTTTCTTTCCTCTATTAGCTCTCTTGTGTGTGCTGTTATCTATGCTTGTCTGGTGTCAGTTCTCTCACTCGCAGCTGGCTCTTCTGTGCTCTTCAGATTATTCCAAATCTTTTCTGTGCCTAACTCTTTTCCCATCTCCAGTTTTTCATTGATGGCCATGGTGAATCATTCTCGTATGCTTTTCCTCCAGATTTCTTCCATTCCATCACAATTCTCATTTTATTCTCCCCATCTTTTTTTGTATCTGTTTGCTGTCCATCACCAATACATAGTGGTCCCTATTTAATTAGTTCTGGAGTAGCTCTTCACATTTCTTCACCAGTTTCTTGCACCTTTGTTCCAATCGGAAGTAATCACCTTGGTATCTGACTTATTCTCCCACCATCCTCGATGTATGTCTTCTATGTACATCAATGCTAATTAAAGAATGCATTCCCATATTACCTTAGTCTTCATTTCAAAGAGAGTTGTCTCACCATCACCATATCCTTTTAATTACAGAACTTGAATATCCTTTCTCCTTTACCATTTTATTTCCCCAGTCTGAATGGGCATATGCTGTTCCTCCTTGGCCCTACAACTGCATACTACATCATTATTATATTTTCTCTTATTTGCTAACCAAAAATGAGGAGACAAAAGGTGTTCTCCCACATATTCATAGGAAGTCACTAGGTTTGTCATTGGATTCATATTAATCTCAACCAAAAATAAACAATCACTAATCAGATCTACTATTTGCTCTAATTTATGCAGTAAGAACAATTAGGAATTATTTTAGATTTAAAAGAACTAAATAGTATGGTTATTAAGAGAATATTTTTGTTAGGTAAAATAGCTTTCACAGAGAAAAAAACTTCAGTAAATATGTGAAGAAATTTGTATTGAAATATGATTTGGAACAGAGTTTAACACGCTCCAAAAACTGTTTAATGAAGCAAACTCATCAATGTACACTGGACACTTGAGATATGTGGATGTGAAGAAGTGTGAAAAAAATAAAATGGAAATGAAACCAAAAAAAGAAGAGCTATACATGGTTGGGCAAGTGAGAAGATTGGCGGGAGATATTTGAAGCAGGAACGCAATTGATGCAGGACATTTCAAGTGGCAAGGGAATGTCAAAGACTGAAATAGAGGGTAAGAGAGGAAAAGATCAGGCTGGAATGAAGGCAAGTAGAAAAAGGATGGAATTTAAAAATGGTTTGTGCAATCAAGATTTTTGAGCATATGATGCCATGTTAGTTAGAGTTTAGATGTGTAGCAGTGCTTAGTCCATGGGCCATTACCATCTAAACTTATCAAGTTGACTTCTTCTCATAATATTCTCAAAATCAAACCTCAAATTATTAAAACTCAACAAATCAGTATGATATATGAATAAACGAGAGGGACATAGTATGAAGAAAACCACTATCAAAGGAAAAAAAATTTATGAAACCCTATCCCTTTATACAGAACAGGACATGGTTGAGCATTCATTTCTTTAGTTGCTCAAGAAACATAATATAAAATCGCATAAAAATACGAAAATATGTACCATAAAAGGGATTTTTTCTCCTCCCACTGGATAGCCCAGCCTTCAGCTGATTCTACCAGTCATCAACCTTTGACATGTAACCTAAAGAGTTCTACAACGTATATCATAAGATATATCATAGTTACCTGACAAACACATGCCACAGGGGCCGTGCCACAACTGTAGCCCAAAGTGGAAAAATATTAAAGTAACTTCCCTGTAGCATAAGTAATTCCAATTATGGAATTACATGGTATTATTTTGTGATATTACTGCTATCACTAATATAACTGCCAAAACTGTATAGATGGGGGCCAGGAAGACTTTCGTCCACCACTGTATAAAAGTATGATTAACAAGTCAGAATAGCATTCCAATACCTACATACTGAAATTAAACACATTCGAGTGCATTATAAACCCACGTGTGTACAACCCTCGAGGCAAATTAACCCTTAGTTTGCACAAATTATACAGTACTGTGCGTCATATACTGGAAGGTATATCTGAGCTGAAAACTAAACTGGAAACCGTCGATGTCCCCCAATCCCATTCCTATCTACATAGCTGCGCTGCTTCGTAAGTAATAGAAATAAAACTATGATTATTAATTTGGTACCACAAACTGAGTTGATAATTGAAGACAGTGCATTTGCCCGGTGATAATGGAAGTTTGGCAATTAAAAAAATACTATTAAATGGTCTTCAAGTAACAGCGCACAGAGGGGAAATTAATCACAATTAATTAAAATTACCTCTTGTAGGTTTTTCTCAATTCTCAAAGCAAGCTTGCTGTCCTGTATTACTTTTTGTTCAAACGCTAAAGCCTTTGCCCGCTCAGCAGCTTCACGGGCTTTTCGCTGTGAAATTTGCTCCTCCAACGTTCGCGTGTCAATCTGAGGAATAAATTTTCATATACATAGGAAGAAATGACATTTCTCTTTCACATTATGGGATAAATTCTTACGCCATACTGTCTTTCCCTAGCATTGAATATTCTGTTTCGTCTTTGTTCTTCCAACTTCCTCCTGTATTCGATTTTTGCGGCTTCTTTGGCATCTAATGGAGTAGGAATAGGGAAATTTAACATTTCAAGTGAGAAAATTAGAGGCTGAAGGAGTCCCGAGTACATAAGTTACTATGACAACACCATTATAAAACATGTTTACCTTATTACTTAAACGAAACTCGAAGGTTCAAAGTTGGCCGCTTAATATCCTTAAATAACTCATATTTTTAATTGCAGCTATTTGCAAGGAAGTATTGACAGTTGGATGGATTAAGTGTATCAACGTTTAGTTCAGAGAATATTATTGACAAAACCATAAGTTTCCTACTCTATCTACTAAAAGAATGACCGAACTGAGAATGGTCCAGTCTAGATGAGACATGGTTGCGTTTAATTAATGATTGGAAACTAGCTTTAGTGTAAAATAAATAATCAATTTCACAGTGCGAAAAGTCCTGCGCCACGAATTGTGTGAGTCATTTGTTCAAATTTTGTTCAATGACGTTTTAGCAAGGTTCTGAGAACGAAGGCTACGAACTTATGAAACACTGATAGAGGTGGTAATCTGCTGTGTGTTATTATTTGTCGCAAAATTGTGTGTGTTACGTTGAAATTTACTTTGACTGAGTTCATTAGAGAACTGGAAACACAATGTCGAGCACCGAAGTCCGTCAGAATTTCCACATCGACTGCGAAGATGGTATAAATAAGCAGATCAATATGGAGCTTTACGCCAGCTACGTTTATTTGTCTATGGTAAGGAGGTTGTCATTTACTATTTTGTGGAAAATGATAAGCTCTTGTTGTTTATACCTGTTTTTGTGGAACTTTTGTATTGACAAACTATGTCCTGAGTTTTAGATTATAAATGACGCAATTTGTAGGTCAGCATAGAAAATTCATTGAAATAGCTGGCCGATACCTTGTCACCCTAATTATCGGTGTGAATATCCTCTGTTGGCAATTTTCCTTTGATATATGTGTTGCTCTTGCGTTTTAATTTTTCTTAACGACGCAGTATAGTGCTGTCGTTCCATAACGCATTAGATTATTATCTTAGAAATCGGTAGTCTTTTGCTTGGAAATAGTATATTTGTTATATGTGCCGCACTCCGTTATAATTCCAGAGTCATTACTTTGAACGAGACGACGTTGCACTGAAAGGTTTTGAGAAGTATTTTAGCAAAGCGTCAGACGATGAACGCGAGCATGCCCAAAAGCTGATGACATATCAAAATAAAAGAGGTGGAAGAATTATACTGAAAGGCATTTCTGCACCTCCGAAAGATGATTGGGTATCAGCCGAAGAAGCAATGACAGCTGCTCTCGATTTGGAGAAGACCGTGAACGAGGTATATAATTTGCTTTATAGAATTTTATTCTATCCTGTTTAATCTCATGAATTTTTACATTGTACTTCAATTATTCCTTTTTAATGACCCTATATATTTTAAAAACTCATTTTATCGGTTGCTGTTCGCAAATTTGTATTAGAAATTGAATATGACATCCAGGAAGAATATCAAGTTTGTTAGTTGACAAAGCTTTAAGTATTGCAGCAATTAAAATCAAATTACACGTCAAAATAGATGGGATACGTTGCCATCACCGTACAACTACCCACGGAGTACATACTCGATGGCAAAAATGCTTTTGAGTTCCTGTGAGCAACAGACCTTTCTGGTGTGAACTATGCAGTAAATTGCTCCTGAAAGGGCCACCATGACAAATGGAAGGCTATTGCTGGAAAAATGGTGCCCGTACAGCATCTGTACATAGTGAGAACACTGTAAAGGCATCTGACTCCTGCGGGGCAGTTTAAGTGCTTGTCATGGTAATAGTACTATTAATGAAGCCATCACTTTGGTTATTTTCCCATGTGATAATGATGGATCCAAGCACGGGACTGGTGAATACTGACAACTATGAGATCAAGGCTAATGGAGCAGGTTTAGTGTCTGATAGCAGCAGTGGTAAACCCTTAGGTTGTTACCATGCGAAACTTTACGACTGAGCCAGCACCAGTGACAAAATATATGCAGAAGAGGCAAAAAATATCTAATTAGGATTTGGGATTGTATTGATAGCAAAGTCAGGAAATTTTAAGCAAATGGAGAGGGGAAATATAGACATGTTAAATGGCGCAGAATGGAGTAGTAGTTTTGAGGGGAGGCGACCGACAGCTGAGGTCATTTGCGCCATAGGGGATGGATAGGAAAGGATGAAGGGTGGAGAGAAACCCGGCGTCGGCATTAGCCTACTCTTTACGAAAGGCGCCAAGGGGTCCGCGGCTTAACGTCCCATCCGACGGACGGCGTACTCACTCAAAGTGCCCTCCACAAAGCACCTCAAGCAGGGATCGAGATACCTCTGAAAAATATTCAACACCGCCGGGATTTGAACCCGGGCCCTCTGGATGGGAAGCCAGTACGCTAGCCCCCGCACCATCTCGATCCCCGCGCAGAATGGAGCTAAGCGAAATGGAAAGATAACCGAGATTATTATAGCAATTATTAAAAAGTAAAAAGTGGTGTTAAGAAAGATTGAAGTAGTGGAAGGGGCAGATAGTGAGGGCATAAGTCTAAGGAAAGTGTCGGAGGATGGGGAAAAGGAAGTCATAAAACCATTTCACTGAGAAAGCCATCTTGATCCCTGGCCTCGAGACTGGAATACTGTACTTAATTGAGCACCAATGGCAGTATTTCCAGGAAGTGGGTGCTAATAATTATTCATGGACTCAGTCCAAAGATATTTTTATGAAATATAAAATGGAATTTTCCATCTCAGCTCCTTCGCTATAACAGCAGCAGAGCAAGGAACAAAACCTGGGTCAGTTAATACAATTTTTAATTGGGTTATGTATATATATTTTCATTTTCAAAATGATTTTAATGTTAAAGTTCTACAAAGTGTCATTTGAAATCTCTTTAAGTAGTTGGCAGGTCATTTATCAAGATAAGGAAGAGCCTTGAACGGCTCCTTATTCACCATTTAAGAATTCACTTGAGGTATTGATTGACATGAAACAGCTGCTTTCTAATGAGAAGGCATCGGATATCAATTCAATATCTCAGACATCCTAATCTTGCTGGTAGTGTAAGATAATTCAATGACCCAAACAATCAAATTTAGACCAAAAGTCACTGCAAAGTGTTATCAAATCGGGTGATTACGTTTGATTGCGATATCAGCTGCAGGTACTCTTGGCTCTCCTGGTTTGAAGCCTTCCTCCCTGGTTAGAGTAAATGATCTTAACCTTTCAGGCACTGAATATTTTTGTACAAACAACTTTCATTCAATTGTAAATGGCTGAGATGATTTTAATTGGATGATAGCTACTGAATACCTGTATGTCACTCCATGTTGTGCAAGTACCGAAAAAAATTGAAAGTATTCCAATGCTAAATGGTTATGACATAAAGGAATCTCATTTAAGTTCAACACCAATAGTAAGAGGGCCATATTTTTCTAACATTTTGCTGATATTTTACCATAGTAAGTGAAGGATTTACCTTTTCTTTCTGAAAAGAAAGATTCAGGAAATTTTCAGCAAAGGTTAATAACCACTAAATTTACAGGGGCAATGATGTGTTATAATACCAGGTCTGTTCCAAAAAGAAGTATCACTATGCATATCATCTTTTTCAACTGGAAAGGCATTGTTCACCTAGTGTTTGTGCCTTAGGGACAGAAATTGAACCTCAAGTTTTACATGGAAGCCCTTGAAAGACCGAGGAGAAGAGCGTAAGGTGTCAGAAAGGAAATCTTTGCCAACTGGAGGCTATATGACCACATTGAACCCTTCCACACCACCTGCCTTTTGGCAGAGTGCCTGGCAAAGCACAAGGTGGCAACACTGCCCCAACTGCCCTACTACAGCCCCGATGTGTCATCTCCAGTCTTCTTTTAGTTCCAAAGAACCATTTTGGAATTCTGGATAATGTCAAAGAGGTCATGATGAGGTGCCTGGAAGAGGTCCTCATCGTTGCCTTCCTGGAAGAGGTGTTAGCATCAGTGTGTCGATGCACAAGGGTGTTGTTTTGAAGAATTTCACTAATTTGTGCTTTGATCTAAAATAAATTTATCTTCCTGAATTTAGTCTACTTATTTTTGGGGCAGACTATGTAATAAAATGACCAGATTATAAATATGAATAACATTAAAGCAAGTGGGAGGGTCATGCAGTAAAGAAATTTTAAACTGTATAGTGATAGCTACCAAGTATTAAACTTATGCATCCCAAACTTGAGTGATTTCAAATGAAACATACTTAATGACCTATACCTTGGAATTTTTATGTATTCTGAATAGTTTTATTACACACATTAGTAAATGTTTTAGGCATTTATGCATTGCAATAACAATGTTTATTGGTTCCTATAAGATATGTTTGTAACAAGTATGGAACACATGAGCTGCACATAGTTTTGAAAGCAATAGCTAGATGACTAAGGTAAAATGGTATTACGCTCTGTGGTATTTTTTGCATTGGTAAACCTCTTATGAATTGTAAGAGGTAGTGGTAATTTAGCCTGGTTATAATATTTAGTAATAGCAGGAAGTAACGCACCATATTCTTTCTTTTACAGAGCCTTCTGAACCTGCACAGGATAGCAACTGCTCATGGGGATGCTAATTTTACTGATTTTCTAGAAACTGAATATTTACAGGAACAAGTTGAATCAATCAAGGAAATAGCGGATCAGCTTACTAATATTAAGAGGGTTGGAACCACAGGGCTTGGAATATACCTGTACGATCAAGATCTTCAGAAATCACACTCTTAAAATCTCCATTCAGTATTTTTTTTATTGTTCTGTTCTTTAACAAGTAAGGTAAGAGGTCATTTGCTACTGACAAAATTTCCTTGAATAGGCCTGCTGTTCTAGTCAGTCTTTGTTCTTTGAGCGGGCCAATCATTGCTTGAGATGAGGCAGTTATGAGAATATAGTGGACACGAGTGAATCACTTAATTATTTGTTGTGCTTAACTGATAGCTGGGCTGTCAGCAAAACAAGATTGATCCAAAATTATGCGTATTTCACTAATATAAATATATTTAGGAGGTTTATATCTTTTATTATGGTGCACAGGATTATGTATAATGTATGTACGCATATTGAAATAAATATGTGAAATAAACATTGCTATTCATTAATGCCCTTGTTTCTCATTGTCAATCATTTAAACAACAAAAATTCCTTTATGTATCAATGTCGATACTTGGAATTTTAGAGTACTTGGTCAGATTCATTAGTAAATCAACATGGAGCAATATCAGAGTTCCTAGTGAACAAACTTTGCCCATTTTGGTTATTTTTCAATTCAATGAGGGACAATTCTGGATTAATGGCTTCTTCATAGATTAGGAGTGGCTATTCTTTAACTAATAGCATACCCTTTGCCACCTCAGCACTAACATAATTAACTATGTTCTGACTCAATAACAAAAAATAGAATGGCTTTGAAAAGCCAAGACTATTGCCAGAAAAAATTAAGACCTCTGCGTTTCTTTGAACTTTAAAAGATCCCCAAGGGAGGCACACATTTTCAAACAATTATCTGTGCTAATCAATCCTGTGACCAACTTACTGACCAAGCATGGGGTTCCTTTACTCTATGCTTTATCAGGCAAGTCCTTGTGTAAAACACTGCACACACTTCTGGGCGTAACTGATGGCATTAACTCGTCGATGAAAAAGAAGACGTCAATGATTTTTTCATCATGACTCAATTAGTTGGGCACTATGCTGTGTCATAAGTCTGGTATCAGTAAACACAATCAATTGACTTTGGAAAAATATTTACATTTTGTCTTTGACATTTTCAATATACAGTGGAAGAGCAGTCACTTAGGGTAAACTGCAATTACTCTATAGCTTCTGTGCTGTTATTGGCAACTGCCTACCTCTAATTGCTTTAGTTGGGTGGTGGTAGGTGTTCTCTAAACAGCCACTACATGACCAGCAAGCCTTGGGATCAAACCAGAGTGTATGAATGAAAAAGCTGTCCCCATGGCGAATTGATGAAACTGGGAAAAGAGAAAAAAGGAGTTATTAATAACAGTAGTAGTCAAAGGCATGGATAACCCATATAGATGTATGGAAACACAGTCAAGGACCCTTAGATCCAACAGACCAAGTGATCATTTCATTGGGGTTCAAATTCTTTTTGAATATATGTATTTGGAAGAGCTGCCACCAACAAATCCTCAAAATGAAAACCCATGATAACATTAATGACCATCAATTAAATGGCTGCCTCACTTTGGAACTTTTCCTATATGGACCACCTCTGGCTAGTTCCTTCCCTTCAACCTATCTGGCATGGGTGACCCTACCCGGAGTTTAATCAGTATAGGTCTAATATTTATTGGAACATGGAAGTCCTGGTATCGTATATGGTTTTAGTTCATGAAAGACATACTTAATGATAATACAACTGGATACGTAAGTGCCTTTCAAAAGTAACATGGAAGCCCATAGCCTGGGTAGCAGAAAGAGCAGACAATAGTAGGTCAAGTCCAGGGGAACTGACTGTAAAGTCCTGTTCAAATTTGTGTGTCCCCTTGGCAGTCTGAGCTCAAGTTGTGTGAACCATGGGAACATTCATGTGGCACAGTAAAAGGAAGTGACCAACTGTTTGTTAAGTGAATCAGTTTCATACTTTTGAGGTATATTTTAGCCTTCACATTGCTGATCCTTCATGATATACATTTAGGTCACAAATTATCCTTGTTTAGTAAAATGTAACAGTTAATTTGATTTGTATATCATCAGCCTGAGATAGAAGTTTACATGAAATCTTGAGGCTTTCAAGTTAGGTATGGTAGTTATCCATTCAAAGAATTCAATCACTACATTTTTACCAATACTCATTCTACATCTCCCATCAAAGCCACTTAATATCTTTGGCACTATACTTCGGTATGTGTATTTCTGTCCTGCGGCTAATATCTGCCCACAACCATGTATTAACATTATAATGGTATTGATTAAATCATGAGTGCACCACAAATCAAAGTTACCAAAATCATATATCAACTGAAAATACTTTAAAAACTTATGGCACATTTCAATACATGAAAGCCCTCCAAGTAATCATTTAATTATTCTTGTAAATGAAGTAATAAATGGAGAGTTAGTTCATTTTCTACTCTACTTCAAAGGTTACCAGGTGAATTGAACCTTATTAAAAGAAAAAAGGATTTCACATGGTGATAATACCAGTATATGGTGTCATCTTAAATAATAATCATCTCTGAAACCCCTTTTGTCTCTTGTAACACCATTAGGAGGGTAGCAAAATTCAAATTAACCCAGCTTTCAAGTGATACACAGATGCATCACTGTCTTTTGCAGCAATTCGACCTCTACTATGGGTAGTTGAACTTTAAAAAATTTATGGCATTTCATGAAAGTTTAACCCACTATTAAACTCGGCTTTCCTCTTACTTTGGATATGGAAAGATATCACCATAGTAGAAGAATAACCTTGAATAGCTTTGCCCATCTACTGCTACAGCTCCCTGTTCTTCTGTTAAATAATGAGCGAGATAACAACCGCGGAAGCCTAACCTTGTACACTGTCGAGCACGGCACCCGTCAATGTAGTTCCATAGTTGCAGGACTCATTTACAACATGATACATTTGTTTCCAAGTGATATTTAATATATATTCCTAAACACGAAATACTTTTTAAAAATAATGATTCTGTGTTTCAATAGAACTCCATCCTGAGTGGATATGGGCACGTGAAAATGAGAGAAAAACTGTTAACAAAATAAACACTGCATATAATGTCAACATATGAAAGATAAATTAATGACGGGTACTTAACAAAAACATGACATTTTCTCGCAATTCAGAAAGAATGGAGAATTATTAATGCGATAAACAATTAATCTTTTTAACACATTATTATTTAAATTACACATTTTCTACCAGCACATCTTAGACGTCATTTTTCGCGCTTAATCTGTCCGTCTTCCAATTCCTTTAAAGCTATAGTGGCGACACTCATAAGCGGGAATGTTAGATACTACTTACGAAAACAAATGGTCTTCTTGCTGATAATATTGACATTACATCAATGATCAGCTGACGACGTAGTTCGGAGAAAGGAACTTATTGTGAAGTTTAAGTGATTCAATAATGGACTTGACATTTTTATAGTATGTTGAACATGCGTAATATTATCAAGTGTGGCTAAATCTGAAGGAATATATATCGTGCAGGTGTATAATAGACGAATGCGTAAAAACGGAAAGTGGCATTTTAAGACATAAATGATGCAACCAAAGTAACTGCGTGTTTCTCTTCTATTTAGTTTCCACATTTTTATATTTATTGCGATTTTTTACTGACCTCAGTTCAATTCGATAAGTTCTAAAAATATATTGTTTCCTGTTATGCGCTAGCTAGGAAAATAATAGTACGCCCTTATGTTCCTAATTAGAAATCCACATCTTTAATGTAGTTTGCGTTCGTTGTAAATTATTAGTTATTAGTATTAACTCGCGTGAAGAGTCTTTCGGAAAAGAAAATAATGTCTGCGGAGTCTCCTCGCAAAACAACTCGCCATGGAGGATGTATTGTCTCACCCCAACCTGTTAGCGATCGCTCAATTATTGAAAGTGTTGCTGGATTCATCAACGATGTCGTACCACAGGTAAATCTAAATTTTGGTTATCATTTCGTTTTCACAATGATGTTTTAACCAAACGAAGTTATTTCGTGTGTAAGTGGAGTGGAATTTTCACTGTCTTATTTTGTTTGTCAGTGTTTTTTTGTACTGATAATTATCACTAATGCTCTTACGTCCACAATATATTTCTATAGTTCAATGGGTAAAGGAAATTTGGAATTTCAGTGGTAAATACTGTTGCTTTTATTCTATCGTAAAAATGAAAAAAAAAACACTTGAAGAATGCTGGCACAAGTCAGTATATGACCCACCCAAAGCAGGGATATATTGTTGCTGGGTTTAACTTTAGGGGTTTCAATATTTCAGGCAAATTTGAGACACTCGCCTAGGGAAAAAAGGAAAAGCCACTACTTCAAGCGACTTAAGTTTATTTTTGTGGGTTTTCATTTTCCAAATTTGGTGATTCAAAATTCATTTAAACCCTGAATGTTCCATAGTTAACCCACCCACCAGTCCCAAACCATGTTTACTGATGTACAACTACATTGGAAGATATATACTACCTATTGGAATTGGTCGAATAGTTAATAGGTGATGGCTTGAACAGTATGCTCCACAGCTACCCACAGGTCTTGACGAACTCGTCCCTTTTTGCTCTAAGATTATAATCGTTTTGCGTTGACTATTCTCGGATTGGGTGATGATTATAAGGAATCAGCATGATTTCCTATTCTTTCTCCCTGGTAAAATGGTATCCACAATTATGTGCGGTGAATGTTATCCTCTTTGTTCGTACCTATGTTGCTTTTGCGATTCTTTCAATCTGTTCACTTTTCTAATGCCTTACACCACCCTTAACCCAGACGTCCTCCTTCACGCCTTTCCATGATAGATTTTTGGTGTATTTTTTGTAAATATAAGGGCTACGTTGGAGGCCACCCCTCCGATCAAAAGGACTCTATAATATGGGCCCGATTTGAATACTCGGACATCAATGATCCTTGCCTGTACCCGGAATGGGACCGTGGGAGTGCGGTGGCTGGAGATGCGTCAGTTTCTGTGGTCGAGGAGGCAGCACCCCCGCTGTTGCTGACCCTCGGCCTCGGTGGAGGGGGAGCCCAGGTGTGGGTAGTGGCGGGGGAAGACGGGCGGGCTCGGGAGGTGCTCTCGTGGCGCCAGGGGATGGTAAGGACCCTCCGGATACTCCCGTCGCCTGAGTGCTCCCCTGGGTCACCGCCTGATGAGTTTCCCTCTCGGAGGCCTTTGGTGGCGCTCTGTGACAGTGCAGCCCCCGGACCTCCTTTCTGCTCAGTCAGCTTCATCTCTCTGCGGGTTGGGGAGCAGGTAAGAGAATGGGACATTTCTAATATGATCGTCCATCCTTGATCATTGAACAAAAATCATAATCTCTGTGGTTCCTTAAACATGGATGAAACTGATGCATTAAACTAATGAATTGTACCATTGTGGCATACATATTAGAAAATAGGACCCCTTGTTACCATCAGTTACATAGAAATCATCAATAATCAGTTAGTAACCATCTCTGTGAATGTTATAAATGAATTAACATAATTCATAATAATGTTGAAGTAAAACCTTTCAAAGCTTTATGCATTAGTTTGCTGAAAATTATTTTTTTTAATTATGGAAGCACAAGACATAACATGACTGAACTCTTATGACATTTACAGGCCAAAAGTACATGGCCATGTACCTAATAAGTATTTTATTGTCTAGAACTGCTAGAACCAAGCTATTCCACCCATGGACATTGTTTGGAAGTTATGAAATTCTAAACATACACCTTAAAATCTTTGTGTTCTTTCTTTATGACGGGATGGCAATATGATAAATTCACTTTATGATAGGCTCTGTGAAGAAACTTTCAGCCCATTTTATGAGTCAAGACACGTTATGGTGGAATACAATTTTTGCGTTGAATTAGAATTCATTTTGTTGCTCTTTTTCCTTTATTTTATGCCAGTGAATAATGTTGCATGAATTACAATTATTCCCCTGTTTTTTATTGTCATGTAATGTATTATCTCCGGGCATGTATGCATATCAATGCCATGTTTTGTATTCTGCTTTACCATGTTAATATTTTGCTCCAGTTGGTTATTGTTCGCAAGATCCACAGGTGCTATTTATTTATTACCTCCAAGGTTGTAACTATTCTACCGGGCACATGGGTTGTGACACAAAGCATGGGAGACTTGGCTAATGGCGGGAGTGGTAGTAACTGTCCATCTCAGCCAATCTGACAGTCACTTGCTTTCGATAGAGAAACATACAATTGAATTATCAATTCCTAGTAAGGCATTTATGTATATGAGCAGGACTTGAACCCCAAAGGTAAAAATCTGAATCTTTATAATTTTTTCTCACAAAATTTATCCACATGGGTAGGTGGAGTAATAATAACTACTACCGACAGTCCAATAAAAATGTATCCCTTATATTTATTGATTTTGGTTTTTTTCATTATAACTAAATAGGTAAAAAGGGCCCCATGTTGGAAAACATGATTTTCAGTAATCGATCTTGTGGGCATCTGAAATTTCATTGATATGAATTTAAAGAATGATACTGTAGGAAAATATAGTTAGTTAAAAAGTATAATAAAAGGGCATTCTGCCAGTTACTATTATGTGATCGGTGGTAACGATTATCCTGTAAAAGTTGAGGTCAGTTTTGCCCCATTGTGCTGTGTGGGCAATTAAGTGATGAGCATAGGAGTCTGGCAGTACAAAATCGTTCAAATATGGCTAAAAGATGTTCATATCCTTTCATTTCATTTAGTTAAGTTATTAATGATGAATTCAAAATTATGTGATTTATCACTTTGGTTTTTTTCTTTAGCAGTTAATTCCAGGAATGTAGTATGAAGTTTTGATATAAGTTTGCAAAATTGAACAGATTGTCTGGCATAAAGTATCATAAATCATTTTATGTATTTTTGGGTTCACTAAATGATGTTTTAGCAATCAAGAAGAAAATTACTCATATATAAATATTACTCATATATAAATATATCAATATCAATAGATGAGAATAATTCTGCAGTCTAACTACACCTGTTTCTGCTGAGGTTAACCTTTGGGAATAAATAAATTATGCTTAATGTATGTAATACTCCTATTTCATTATTGAATACAGTCATTAAATGTAAAAATAAATATTGAATATAAGTCTTGATTGAAAATAGTGCATTGCTGGATTGAAAAGACCAAAAACTATTTCAGCTGTGGATCAAAGTAATGAAATATATTGTTAAGTTTTTCTGACATATGGCAGCAACAAGAACAGATGCTGTTCATCATATAATTCAGAAAAGCATAATGCAAAGAAAGTATAAAGTCTTGATGACTTAGTGAAATATATTTTAATATTTGCTATGCAAATTAAATAACATAATGACTTGTAAATAAGTATTAGTAGCTTGAACACCAGAAAGACATCATGTATATTTAATATTTTTCCCCGATTGCCCCTTCAGAAAAATTGGCCATCCTTTGTGGTGTGGGAAGAGCCCACTCCTGTGTCTAAAATTATTCACATTTTAATGTTAAGATGTAAAAATAGGAGAGCAAAAGCTTGCTTTATGTCTTTCAACTTGACGTAAACCACATATGAAGTAAGAATTTTTATCAATGTTACCAAGGGAAAAAGTTATTTTGGTGATAATGAACTAATATATTTCTGAGTATTTTCTAATCCATGTTGTTTTGTGAGTTAGTATGCCCATCATTCATGCGTTGGGATTCCAAAGTCGGTGAAGAGGCCTTATTTGTGTTAGATTTTCCTGTGCAGGTTTATAAAACAATGCATTATCGAGCATTGAGAATGATGACAAAGGATGTAACTATTGTGATAAAAGGATAGTGACTATTTGCCATGAAAAATCTCTATTTCAATCCTGCTTACTTTGAAATATCATGTAACTCAAAGCTAAAAGCAATCCCTAAACATAAAAGCATAAGACTCGGAATGCTTTTTAGTATAACTTTATTAAAACACCTAATTTCATTCCAGAAGCATGGTCCTGTGACTGGTGAATATACCATTTATTTAAAAATTTTACTCAAGATTGGGGTAGGGCAGGTAAACATAAAAAGCTGTGTAAATACTCTTCAATTATAGTTTGTGGTTCTAAGATGAATCCTCTTTCAAATAAAATCCCATTACGCTTAAGAATAAACTGTTGGGCTTTACATTCTGGGAAATAATTTTATGTGACTACGTTAGCAATAAATAAAAGTGGCACTAAATTTCAAGGGCTTAGCTAATAAATCTCCATGTTTTGGCTTAACTGCCCATTGTCACATGAACTTGCTATTGAGTTTTCCTTATTTTTGCCATAAATCGTCTGTTATTGCAATCTGATATTTTGGTAGTCACATCTATTCTGTTATTGGACCATGTTTCAATTCAAGCAAAGCTATTTTTCAAAGTTGCATATAAAAATTTTTTCATGAGTGCATCATATTTAATGGCATATAAGAAGCATGGACGAATAAGATGCACCCTCATAACGGAAGGGCGTTTTCAGGACAAAAGTGATTAAGAGTCCTGCTTTTTACCATTATGCATTAACCCTAGTGCTGGTCATTAATAACAATAACATCGGCCTAGTAAATGATAATATTTTACGTAGTATGTATCAGGTGTAACTTTTTATTGTGAAAGGTCTCACATTCATAAACCCGGGGGTGATTTTTTTGGAAAAAAAGTGCATCTCATAAGCTGTCAAATACGGTTTTTATACAAATGCCATTAATATACTCGTCTATTTTGAATCTTGCAGATTAAGAGCATAAAATTTCAAAATCCAGTGGTCGACATTTTGGCCAATCGACGCGTTGTGGCTGTGACATTTCTGGAGAAGATAGCCGTGTTTGATGCTTGTACCCTTGAAGACCGTTTCACTGTCAGTTCGTGCTATCCATCGCCGGGGCCAAATCCCAATCCCGTGGCCCTTGGCTCAAGGTGGATGGCATACACTGAACGCCGTCTGATACCTTCAAGGCGCTCGGCTGGGGGAGTTGAAGGGTCATCTGCCCAATCCTACACAGCAACTGTTCTGCATGCTGCCAAATCTCTCACCAGGGGGCTACGGGAACTTGGGGAGACGGTTGCATCAAGCTTGGGTGGCGGCCCGCGGACAGTCGTGACCTCGAGGGAAGTTGACCGCACCCTTGTGTTGGACACGGAAGGTAGTTCGGGCTCACCTCCGCAGCCAGGTGTGGTGTCCATCTTGGACATATGGGGAGTGGGCCGCAGCGAAACCGATCCATTGATGGAAGAGGACACGGGTCACACCGGTGGGGTCATTGCTCACTTCCTCGCCCACGCATCTGGTGACCCAATCGTGGCACTGTCCTTCGATCCATCTGGAACCCTACTCCTGACAGCGGATCGAGCTGGCCATGACTTCCATGTCTTCCGTATCCATCCCGGCTTTGGTCTCTCTTCTTCAACGGCCATACACCACTTGTACGTCCTCCACAGAGGGGATACCACGGCAAAAGTCCAGGACATAGCCTTCTCCATGGACTCTCGATGGGTTGCCGTTTCCACGCTAAGGGGAACGGCACACGTCTTCCCCCTGACTCCCTACGGTGGTCCAGTCGGGGTGAGAACCCACACGGCCCCTCACGTGGTCAACAGGGCAAGCAGGTTCCACAGGAGTGCGGGGCTGGACTCCGCAGCTTCCCTCGGAGGAGACCCACACTCTCCCGTGACGGGCAACGGTCCCATGAGTGGGGGGGGAGGTTTGTCTGGCACACCTCCCAATGCCTCGGTCCACCACCATGCGGAACTCGCCATTCCTTACATCAACCCAAGGCTGCCACCATTCCCGCACCCCACCACGATCACCCCTCTGGCACGTCTGAGGCAACCCTCCCTCTCTGGTTCGGTTCCAACAACGGCGAGACATTCCAGCCACCACAGCACCCACCACCCATGCCGTCTGCCCTCGACCGCCGTCGGCACTGGTGCAGGAGGAGGAGGGAGTGGTGCTGCCGGTAGGGGTGGGAGTGGGTGCCGAGGGGGTGGGCCCGAAGAGGGGATACCGTTGCGTGTCACGGCATGTTTTGCGCCATCGCGTGCATGGGTGGTGGGGTCACCCACCGTCGGGAAGGAAAGATCTCTCGCTAGAAAGGCTGTGGACTCTCTGTTTGTGATGGCATGTCATGGGAACCTGATGGAATATTCGTTAGAGCCAAAACCAGCTCCAGGTAGGACTTAGGGTCTTTATTTCATCATGCTTCATGACATTACTGATATTACATATATTTTTTTCGTTTGTAACCATTTTTATATAATTCATGCTGCCTATTTTTTGACCAATAATGAAAGTTGAAAATGCTCCGTGCTCAAGCTCAAAGCAAAAACTGTTGAACTTTTTTTAATTCTCTGTCTTTTTTTATGGCCCAGGTGTTGTATTAGTCTAGTGCAATGAGTGTTTGACTGGAGGGTTGTGTGTTCAAATTTTAGTAATTCTTTAGTCTGCCCTTTCATTCCTCCAAACTTGGTGATTCTTTAAGTGATTGAGCTCTATGGAAAATTGTATAAGACAAAGTAGCTGCCCCCCGTTTTCATTATGCTGATTACGTGAATACAAGAGAATTTTTCAGTTTTAATAATCACCAATATAATTCATAATTGTGAAAACAACTCCCATGTGTGATATCATTTTGGTTTTCTAATGGGTTGAGGCACACCTGATGCTACTGTAATCATGGGAACTTCAGAGTAAAGGAGCATGTAATATATGTACTAAGAATACATTTTTGAACTTTGAGTAAGTATTTTGAGAGGGCAAGTATTGCAGAGTATAGAGCAGTAGAGTGGAGGGATAGGCAACTTATTCAAGACCTCTGCATTTATAAATTTGAAGATATTTCCAGAGAAAGAGAAGAAATCAGAAAGTAGAGGTAAGAGTAGGAGAGGGAGAATTGAGAGGAATGGAAGGTGGCAGACATGAGAGTGAGATATGGTTGCCCATAATTCCCTGTACTTGTAAGCAGCTGAGTGTGGTATGGGAAGTGCTTTAGCTAGAAATAGGAGTAAACAGTGAGGAGTCAGATTTAGAAATGATCAAGCATTAATTAGTTAGACAGCATAGTGCAGTTGCAGTTATTATTGAGTATTAGGATTGAGCTATACAGGAGCAATGTGAAAGGTATGGGATGATGATTAACTACAATAGAATGAAAGTAATGAGGTTCTCAAGAAGTGAGAAAACAAAGTTTTATATTCAAGTAGAATGGAATAAATTAGAGCAAGTTAATGGAATGGTCACTATTTTAGAGGGAAATGCATGTATTAGTGAATATATTAGGAGAAGAATTTGATTGGAAAAAGAAGCAATTACAAGAAGAAGAGGATTGATCAAGAGTACATGGAGTAAATACATGAATACATGAATTAGTAAGTCTTTTTGATGTTGATTTTAATGCTGCATAGAGTTGAAACTTGTTAAATAGAGCAAGAGGATGAGCATAGATTAGAGAATTTTGAGATGTGGGTGTGAAGAAAAAATGCTGAGCAGAGGAAGATGAACTATGAAGTTCTAAATGGGGTGGGTGAAGAGAGGAAGTTGCTAAGGGAAACCTGAAAAGGTAGGAAAAGCAGGTTAGGCAAGCATGGTAGAGCAATAAAGAAAATAGGTTCTTTAGAGATGACATGAAGGAAGTTGCAAAGAACTCAAGAAGGATATAATGTAAAACATATATGAGAAAGGTCTCACAATCTGTTGAAGGTCATAGTCTTTAGGGACTGTAATGGGTAGAACACTTTGAATGAATAGTATCATCTTGATATGTTAGTATGTATGTGTGGTACCAATTTTTAGCTTAGTTGAAACTGTGAGCAAACATTTTATCTTTGGAAGCAGTTGAAAATTAATGAAAGATGTTTTGCTCCAGATTTTAGTTTGTTATTTTGGTTCAAACCTTTCTGAATAACTTTTGGCACTGTGTTGATGTCATGAAATGCCACGAAAAATCATCTAAAAACCAATGAATTCATCATGTAAGCAAAATCAAGTTTTGTTTCCACCATTTGGATGGATTGTGATGCAAAATTTCAATGAACACCCAGCAAAGTTCTGCAGCCATTGATGACCGAAATGGGGTGATTTTGATGCCCAAATTTGTAGCTAAAGTAAAATTTAGACAGTGAGCTATTGATATTGAGCACCAAATTCCCATGTGAGCAATATTATTATATTGAAAATGTGTATATTTGTGTTGGAGCTTAGTCAATTTTGGCCCTTAATGTTTATCCATAGGCATACCAAGGGAAAAGGTGTTTGATGACTCACCAATTGTCCTCGAAGTCAGTCCTCGTGCCAGGTGGAACCTTATCCCAAGACCCCCTCACCACTCCCCAAGTGCTGAACTCCAACCACCCTTGCCTGCGTCGAATCTGCTTCTCTTGGCGCAGGAGAGGGCTGCATTGGCCAGTGCATCCTCCCCTCCATCCACACCCCTCCACATACTCCCAACTGCTGCCACCAACCCATCCATGGCTGCCATTGTCGGGGGTGGCAGTGCTGGGAAGGCCAACCAGAGGGGTGCCTCCATGTCACAGGGAGCAATTGTCCCGCGCCCTCAGGGAAATAATGCTCACTGCCACACTCATTCAGATGAAAGATGGCTGTCTCAGGTATGTTACCCTCACAGAGAAATGACAAAAACTCTATTTTCTGCAACTTCTATGAGGGATATTCAAAAATTAAATGCTCTTATTTTAAAACAAATACAGGTTATATAGTAAAACAAATGTTTAGGTTACGTTGACACAAAATAATCAAGCAGATGATCAGAGCTCATCCCAAGGTTACCAACTAACACCCCTGAAAAAATGGCAAAGATTCATGGAATAGTTTTAAAATGAGGGCATTTGTCTCTTTACTTTTTGAACGACCCGTGTATTTAAGGTTCGAGTGAGAAACTACTACTAAAGTCTCATCCATTATATTGTGTCTGTCCTCTATTCTTGCCTAATGGACCTGTGGTATGATATATATTGTTTCTTCAAAATTGAATATTTTAATTGAGCCTTGCCTTTTGAATTGTGACTTTAATATTCCTGAAAAAATAATTTACTCATGAAACAATAGAACCAAGCAAGCATTTTTAATCTTTCAAAAATGTCATCCCCTGTCGTGATGATTCCATAGTTTAAACTATTAGTTATTAGTAGCTTCATCCTTAAGGGAATGATAAATAAATGTCATATTTCATCCCATTCAAGTTTTTCCATGTTCAGTAGCCAGATTAATGTTTGGCAGTATTCCTATTTTTTACTCCCACTAGTCTCATACTTGTTCGATTCTCATTCATCTCTATTTTCATGGAAGTTGGAAGTTCTCAGATTCAGAAGAGTGAAATATTCCATTCCTCTCTCAAATTTCACTTTCCTTCCGGGCATGTATGATTTGTTCACTTTTGTTTTGTCTGTGAATGGCCAAAGATGTTCACAGATTGGGAAAGAGAATAAAAACTCTCAAAAATTGATCAAACTTAGGAAGTTGTGAATGTCAATGCATCCATTAATATCATTAATCCATTAATATCAAGACACAACTTAACTTTCCCTTCCCTGCTTTTATCCAGTTGGGTTACTGATAAATATCCTGGGTGTGCTGCTGATTAGATAGATGTTAGTAAACACAATGTTTTTGTGAAAGGCTACTGATATAGAGTAAAAATTACTGAAGGTATTTCCATTTTTGACCATAATATTATAAATGCGATGGTTCTTGAAAGTTCTGTGTACAGGAGAAATAAAAGAGCTAACATAGCTGCATTTGAGTCCCAGGTTTGTGTTTTAAGTGATAACCGCAGTGTGAAACCAAATGCTTGGTAGTAGAGAGAAGTTAACTTCCTTTTTACTGCCACAGAAATTGTTCTAATTCAAATCTTATAAATATGTGACAATATACTATCATGTGACCCATTTTGTCTCTATTGGTAAGCACTGTGAGAAAGAATTTTTAAGTTTTTAAAAATATTTTCTTATGCAAAAATAACTGAAGAACCCTCAATTTTTTTGATCCTCGCATTAATTGCTAGTAATTTTTCAAGTGTGGGCAGAACTTATCACATGTGGCCAAACAGATATAGAGATTTGTATAGCCCAAACTACTTCCTATGGCCTAAATTTAAAAGAAAAACCCAAGGCATCCCATCCCCTTGTCCTCTGTGTCATGGTTCTTACTTTTGTTAGTTAGGACTAGCATTAACTTAGGGATTTGCCATTTTCATTCACTCAAACAATCCAAGAATAAAAGAATACTTTACAATTTTTTTAAGAAGATCATGATCATTCATTTGTGTTACACTGCTGGGGCACTTTTGACCAACAGTTTTTAATTGCCCTGGAGTAAATTTTTAAAATGAAATACAGTATATGAAGGATTTGATTGATGTTTTATGCTGTAAATTAGTATTGCTACAATTATAATCTTGTGTACATAATCAGTATGAAAGCACTTTAACCTGGTATACTTTGGTATGAACTTATAAGAAATGCTTCTTTTAAAAACAGGTGGAAATAATAACACACGCAGGACCCCACAGGAGGCTGTGGATGGGCCCACAATTTGTCTTTAAAACTTATGGTAACTGCTCCATAAGGTAAGTGAAACTGCAATTTATAAATGAGCATCTATAAAGTGTTTGTTATAGTATATATACACTTGTAATGGTTAGGACCATGTCTGTCAAATTTTCATCACTTCAAAAAGAATATCCCATTTCCAAATTTCATGAATTTTTGTGGAATAGATGGTTTCCATAATGTCCATTATCACATCATATTTTCCAAAGAGTTATGATTATCAGATCTCTTTAGAAAATTAAAAAAAAATTTATTTGTGTTGAAAAGATCCTTTCATTTATATGAAAAAAATCATTAAAATTATTATGATATAAATGCAGTGCGTTAAAGATACTTGTCAGGTCTAAAAACTGGGAACAATTAGAGGAAATGGGGTGTGCAGGTATTCCATGTACACTGTATGGAAGCATTGCAAAAAAACTCTTCTAATAAAATGCAGAATGGGGCAAGTGAGAGCTCAAACTTACGATTTTTATCTCAAAGTAGATCAGTGCCGAGATTAGTGCATTACAGGTATATTACTATCCATTGCTAATTTTCTTATCTCCAGATAGCTCTTCTAATTAATATTGTCTTTAGTCACTCTTGTTCTTCGTATGTGCTTCTTGATTTTCATCGTGGGACCCTTCCTTTTAAGTTCACATCTCTCATATTTCTAATAAATTTACTGCATTTTAAGAGGCGTCCATACTATCTGATTAGTCTCCTTTGTGCAGTGCCCCATTAAGCATTTTCCTCTTGAGCAGTGCAGTATACTTTCCCAATAGTTTTGAGGAATTTTTTTTCAAAGAACAATGCATGGGTTACTGTATTTAAAAAGGCTTTTATTCTGATCCCTTCAGGCTTTGTCTCATCCCCATACTATTTCCTAATTGTCTTACTGCTGGTCATTAATTTTCTTGGTGAATATCTCTATATAATTGTTGTGCAGTGTTTTCCCTCACTCAAAGGATTTATTATAAAAGTCAGTCTTTGCTGGTTATTTAGCTTTTTTGCCATGATATGAACCCTTTTCCAATCATTTTCAGTATAAAATTGCTTATTTATGTCTGTAATCATGTTTGTATGCAGCCATTTTTCTTGCTTTCCTTATCCTGGAAATACTCTTTGACTCATCTTGGTTGCATGTCTTTCACATTTGTGCTTTAAGCCACTGAGCCATTTTAATTGCCCTAGCTGACCCATGTAATCCTTTGTGAATCATTGTGTGCCATCATTATAAAGTAAGGCACTTCCAGTGAGCAAATGTTTTCAGTGGGCCCAACTTTGGAATGGAAGCCCCAGATGTAGATGCTCCACACACCCCAAATGCTCCTGTTACAAGGCACACACGTTCTGATCCAGTGGGAATGCCAGGGAGCAACCGCGGTGGACCCTTGGTGCCTGTGGTGATTGAATCTGGATCTGGAAGTAAGTCCCATTCCTTAGCATATTCATGGTAATCAAGGGTGTGGTTGTGTGTCAATGTATATGTATGTACTTCCTTCACATAGTCTTCAGCAATTAAAAATTATCCTTCAAATGGCTGGAGATTTTTTATGTTCATGTACTGAGGAAATAACAATAGAAGTTATGCACTAAAAACTAGGATTCTGATTTAATAACCCCAATAAGTGAAAAGAATCTGGATATGGGGAGTCATGTCCTATGATTAACATGTACGATTGGTTATAACCATTCCTATGTATTGCACCTACGGAATCTGGATATGGGGAGTCATGTCCTATGATTAACATGTACGATTGGTTATAACCATTCCTATGTAGTGCACCTACAGATGTTTAATATCGTGTTATTCAACATATTCATAAAAAATGAAAAGAGTAAAATTGCAGTCATAGTTTATAGACAAGCCCACATTTTTTCCAACTGTCTCAGCTTGGCCATTAGTAATTTCCAGACAAATGTATTTGTTGTCTCTCAGTTGTTTTCCATGGGACTTAACCATTTAATTCAGACTACGGCACTGTCATGCCTTGCTATTAGACTTGGATTAAAATTCTGGATGTCACAGAATTTGGCCTTTCTCGTTGATTCTATTAACAGATATCAGCAGATGCCTAAACAAAAGTTAGCCTCTAATTAAGGTAAAAACTGAGTATTCTGTGAGAGATAAAAATATTGAGCTTTATAAATATTCCAATGTGAGGTTAAGTTGGAGCAGATGAAAATATGAAATTGATAGGTTACCAAAGTTTGGCTTTCGGTTTTTAAGGGAATATTTAGAAGATACGAGGGTCATCCGGAAAGTAGTACCCGTTCGTGCCGCATGAAGTGCTGACGACGCGAGTAGCCGCTGGACGAGGTCAGATAGCTTCAGTGGCTTGTCTGCCTTCTCTGAGCCAAGTTGCGTGACGCTAGCATTGCCTGTGTTGTTTCTGTGATTGTTTACAATGTTTAAAAAAATTGAGAACGCCGCCAGTTGTGAAGTGAGGGCAGTGATTAAATTCCTCAATGCAAGAAACGTTCGCCCATGTGATATTCATCGCCAATTAAAGGAGGTGTATGGAGACAATGTAATGGACGAGTCGTCTGTTCGGCGGTGGTGTCGCAACTTCAACATGGGGAGGGGGAACACACACGACGATGAGCGTTCGGGGAGACCGTCTGTCATTACAGACCAACTGGTGAGCTCAGTTGACGAATTCGTGAGGAACGATCGGCGCGTCACAATTGATGACATCTGTGAGCATTTTCCCAATGTTTCTCGAACAATTGTTCATGAAATTGTTAAACACCATCTGCATTATGCAAAAATTTGTGCAAGATGGGTCCCTCGCAAGCTTACAGATGAGCACAAAACCAAGCGTATGGCTGCAGCACTGACGTTTTTGGGACGTTATTCTGATGAAGGAGACTCTTTCTTGACTCGCATAATTACTGGTGACGAAACATGGGTTTGTTATGCATCACCTGAGAGTAAACGACAGTCAATGGAGTGGCATCATGCTCATTCACCAAACAAACCAAAAAAATTCAAGACAGTTCTGTCCACCAGGAAACTCATGGCAACCATTTTCTGGGATCGACGAGGTGTATTGCTTATTGATTTTATGGCCCGTGGAGACACTATTAATGCCAATGCGTATTGTGAAACATTAAAGAAATTACGGCGGGCAATACAAAATCGGCGGCGAGGTCTATTGTCTACTGGTGTCATTCTCGTTCATGACAATGCCAGGCCTCATGCAGCTGGGATAACACAAAAACTTTTGCAGCAATTCAAATGGGAAACTTTCGACCATCCACCGTATAGCCCGGACTTGGCCCCTTCAGATTTTCATCTCTTTACAAAGCTTAAAGACTTTTTGGCAGGAAAAAGATTTGACAGCGATGAAGAACTTAAAGAAGGAGTGACCCTGTATCTCAATGAGCTGGCGGCGAAGGACTATGCAGCAGGAATACAGAAACTTGTCACACGTTATGACAAATGCCTTAATTTGCTTGGAGATTATGTTGAGAAGTAGTTTAAAGTATCCTCTTTCAAATAAAATTTTTTATGTTTGTTAATATTTACTTTTGTGTCTTTATTTCACGAACGGGTACTACTTTCCGGATGACCCTCGTATATTACATATAATAACTTATAGTGTATGTATAAAAGATCTAACTAGACTTATACAGCTTCCTTTTTAACCAAAAACTCACTCAATATGGTTGATATCTGTATACTTATCATGAAAAATACCCAGGAATTTGCTATCAAGTGATTATAAAATCACCATTAATAATAATAAGAACTCAGTTTAGTGGGTACTTTTTGTCAGGGATTATGAACATGTTTACCTATCAAGATTATACATGATTTTGGTTATTTCATATTTGATTTTGATTTATTGTACATGATTTTGGTTATTTCATAAAAATTTGTGAATGGGTTGTACCCATACTTGAATTGCTGTAAAACCTGAAGTTGATGCACTCCAAATTTACTTGATACTCAAATGAGCAGTTCTTGTACCTTCTGGATTGGTTTCCACCTAAATTATTGTGGTCAATAGCTTAAATTTACTTATTGAAACCAGGAATGTACATAAACTCTCACCTTCTATCTTTGGTAATGATTTATTTTCAATTGTATTGTCCAGTTTCGTTCTTCTCTGTTTTGAAATTATCATTCCTTGTGCGCTTAATTCAAATTATTTTGAAATAATATTTGTATTTAGGCATATTGAATGCATTTTTTAATGATTGCCCATTAATTAAAATTCTTGCATATCAATCTGAACCATGTAAAATATTGTATTTTTGATTTTTCTGTTGGGAAGGCTTTTTTTAACTAAAACTTGAAATTAAATGGCTTATTACTGTTGACTCATTTAGTTTAGCATTTAGTCTACCTACTCTATTACATTGAGTCATGTTGCTTTAAATATGTTTTTAGAAAAAAGAAAAGTTTTGTGAATCGAGCAGAAGTTGTGAATTCTGTGAGAAATATATATGTGAAGTGCATGGCTATTGCCTGAGAAGATGAAAGTGGGCATATCAAATCTGAGCACACTTGAAGGAAACAAGTTTCAAGCAGTGAATGAATACCAAAATGGATAAATGCAAAGGTATTTACCGATACAACTATTTGCTTCATTGGCTATCTCTTTATACATTAATAATATCCCAGTTAAATACCAGTATAATTGTGGATGTTATACTGGTATTAGGCAATAAAATGTATATTTTATTCACATCGATTGAATCGTGAGTTTTGTAAATATTCCAATGTTTCCAATTCCAATCTACATTTCAATATTAGAATTTGGGTGCAGAGCCAAACTCTCTGAAATGGACCATTTGATTTACCTAGTGGAGACACAGTTAGTTTTTCCTATGCTTGAATCCTTTGTGGCGAGGGTAATCAATGAAGATTCTGGCAAAAAAATGTTCAAAGCAGAAGATGTATTCGCACAGATATAGGTATTTTCATTTCAGCCTTGGATAAGTTAACATCATACTTATTTGGATCATTAAAATTATTCCCTAATGTTGAAGCTTTGGATTTGACCTTAATTGACAAATCAGCAATTTAAGGCAATATAACAATGACATTAAGAGGAGGAATCTTGATCATCTCAATTGGGAAGTCTTAGCTGCTTTAACAATTGAGACAGTGGAAATCCTTTTTTCACTCACATGTAAATTTCCTAAGAATTTTTATTGAAATCTGTGTTATGTAGTTTTATGAATATATTTCTCCGATATTATACCTCTGATGAAGAAACTCGCTAATGATCCAGGCATAAATTATTTCTATACTTTAAATAAATGTAAGCTATTTCTCATTCGATCTTCTATTCAATATCAGGATTGAAATTAATTTTATGAAAGCATATCTTATTCCTTATATAATCCAAACTTTAAAAGTTCTATGTTATATACCAGTATTATGTAATAAGCACTTCAACCTTTACAAGCAAAAAATATGGAAATAATTTTTTAATCTCCATTTTCCTCAATTATCTTGCGTTCTATACTTTTGATTTATACATATGTATGGTATTATTAGAGATGTGAACATTTTGTTGCCAAGGTTATTTATTGGGTTGCTTCCATGTTGATCCATTTGGATGGATTAACGTTCTTCTAGCATTGCAGTCAGCACCTTTCAGGTCTTAAGATGTTCACTTTGACATAAGTGAAATTGTCATCCAGCTAAATGGATCAGGGCTAGAGCAATTCCAATACTTTGGGATTATTATTATATTGTCAAGAAAGCTTTCTATGCATATGAAAAATCTTATTACATATGACTGTATTTTTTACCATGTAGGAATACTACCTTGAACAAAAAGTTCCCGGAATAACCACCGTGTGGCGCTCCCATCGTTCCGATTTGAGTTCTGTTTTTTTTGTTAAATTGGTACATCTGTTGTTGATATTCCCTTTAAATCTTAGTGTCATAACTTGACATTTGCAAAAGTTACGTAGCCAAGAGTACATCTATCTCTGTGTGTGTTGGCGATTTTTTACAATTGCAGAAATGGATTTAAATTTGCAACAACGAACTTGTATTAAATTTTGCGTAAAAAACGGATTTAGTGGCGCACGGACGTTGGAAATGTTGGAAAAGTGTTTCGGCAACGATTCTCTAAAAAAAACGGTCGTTTACCAGTGGCACGAGCGGTTCAGAAGTGGTCGTGAGTCAATCGAAGATGATGAACGCAGTGGCAGACCATCGACATCGAAAGTCGGTGAAAAAATTGATAAAGTAAAAGAAATGTTGGTCAATAACCGCAAATTAACCGTCAGAGAAATAGCGGAGGACTTGAACATTGCCTATGGATCCGCCCAAGACATTGTGGTTAATGATTTGGGTTTCCGTCGTGTAGCAGCAAAGTTGGTGCCAAAAGACCTCAATTTCATGCAAAAAAGAGACCGTGTTGACGTCGCAAAAGACATGATTTGCGAGGCTGAATCCGATCCCACATTCATCAAAAGGATCATTACTGGAGACGAGACGTGGGTTTATGAGTACGACACGCAATCCAGACATCAGGCAAGTGAATGGCGTTCACCAAATGAGCCGAGACCAAAAAAACCACGTCGTTTTCAGTCAAAAAAGAAGGCAATGCTGACGGTTTTCATGGATTACAACGGTGTAGTGCATCATGAATTTTTGCCAGAAGGCCAGACAGTAAACAAAGAGTATTATTTGGGCGTTATGAGACGTTTGCGTGAAGCAATTGGCCGAAAGAGACCAGAAATGTGGGCAGAAAACTCGTGGATTTTGCACCATGATAACGCACCGTCGCACAGTGCTATCATTATTCGTAATTTTTTGACGAAAAATGCAACAAATACCATCCAACAGCCACCGAATTCACCTGATTTGGCTCCCTGTGACTTCTTTCTGTTCAATCGAGTTAAAAAACCATTACGGGGAACGCGTTTTAGCAGCCGAGAGGAAGTAATGGAAAAATCGCAGGAAGCACTGATGGACATACCGAAAACCGACCGTAACTTTTGCAAATGTCAAGTTATGACACTAAGATTTAAAGGGAATATCAACAACAGATGTACCAATTTAACAAAAAAAACAGAACTCAAATCGGAACGATGGGAGCGCCACACGGTGGTTATTCCGGGAACTTTTTGATCAAGGTAGTATTATGGGGATCGAGATGGTGCGTTGGCTATTGTACTGGCTTCCCACCCAAAGGGCCTTGGTTCAAATCCCGGCAGCATTTCATTATATTTCAAATATATTTCATTGACATCTCGATCCCTACTTAAGGTGCTTTGTGGAGGGCACTTTGAGCGAGTACGCCATCCGTCAGATGGGACGTTAAGCTGCGGACCCCTTGGTGCCTTTCATTAAGAGTAGGCACCAAGTAGTTGACACCGGGCTTCTCTTCACCCTTCATCCTTTCCTGTCCATCCCTAATGGCGCAAATGACCTTAGCTCTTTGTCGCCCCCCCTAAATACTACTAGGAATATTATTTGATGCAGAAGGAAATGTTATTCATGTGGTGTTTCTTGCCAGAAACTTGTTTCATGGATAGATTTTCTTCAGAATTTTTTCTTGAGTTGTCATTGATCTGCTACAGATACTAATTCCACGATAAGTAACCATTCATAAACCTTAAATGAACTCTCATGATTGTTTTTAATGTTTGATTTACAACTTTTTGTGAACTGCAGGTAGTTTTGAGCAGTCACCACGCCTCCTGGAAGGTTACAGCTGCAGCTCAGATGGCGACATGCTGGGAAACCGAACCCATTCGGGAGGGGATTGGAGGGTGGGAAACAGCCACGGAACCATTGGTGAATCTCGGCTCAGGGAGGATCTAGCTGATGCCATGATGGAGGGGCCTGGCCTGCCAGTGCGGGACACTGGTATGTCCATTGCACTATTTTTTTTGCGCACTACTTGCTTAATCTTTGCCTGCCACGCACTTCAGATGAGCTTCCCCAAGCATGGCTTAGCAACTTGAAGAAAGTATTTCGGTGTATCTTCTTTGTGTATCCCTCACTTTAATTAGGCCTCATCATGTTGATTTGACCTTCCCAATACACTGATTAGTGTGTTATTCCTCGTCATGGTTTCCAGAATAAATTTTAAGTATTGTTTTCATCCCATTTTAAACATTATAAAAAAATTTGTACTTGTAAAACACTTTCACATTGAGAACACTCGAGCCGGTACTCGATCATTTGATGGTCACTTTCTTTACATGTGCCTCATAATCACTGTTTGCATTTATTATTATTGCTATCGTTTCTCATATATATTTTTATATTGGATTCCCATCTCAAATGTTTAGTGCTGTAGATATAGTCCTGATTCAGTAATAGTTTTTATGAGGGTTTTCATCTGAAAGTCTTATAAATTTCGAGAAATAGGACGAAATGTGTTCATGTTAACTATTTTTTTTCTGATTTGGTAACTGCAAGGAGAGGTCTCTGTGTGTTAAAGTGTTTTAAAATGTTTTCTGGTGCAAAAACAACTAAAGAACACCCACTTACACAATTAATTTATTAACACCTATATTTTTCAAGCGTGGGCATAACCTATTGGCAATGTAGCTCCCCTCTTTGGCACAAATTATAATGTAAAATCAAAATCCCTGTCCTCTGTGCCATGATACTTATTAACCTTTTCTTGAGCTTTAGAACTCGGGTTTAGTTAAGGAGTCATTGTTTTCATTTAGTCAACATGTTTATTATAATTAGTTTAACAAATTTGCTGTAGCGGATCTTGGTCATTTAATTATCTCAGAACATAGTTCAAGTAAAGACTAAAAATCTTAATTGGATAGTGTCTGTAGGTTTAGGTGAGTCATTGTGGTGACAAGTTAAGTCAACAGTTTCTGTTCATTAACAGTAATTGCTGATTAGGATAAAAACAGAAATACAGCGAAAAGAATGTTCAAGAATGGAGTAGAAATGATTGTAAAATCTATTATTGTAATGCAGTTGAAGTGAATGAAATTCTAAAGGAATTTCCTTTTAGGGGTTGGGTCGGTGATTGGAAGGGTAGGAGAGTGTAGGTTAGATGAGGGAAGTAAAACAAAGACACTTTAGTGAGGACAAAGAGACTGCGATATAGAGGAACTCAAAGAGACTCAAAGTGATATAGAGGAACTGTTATGCTTTCATTTACTCTTAAAGTAATTCAGTAAAACCTTATTATTTTAACACATTCAAGGGACCCGAAAAATTGGACTTTGAAATATCCATTTTCAAAATAAACGGCCCAATAAAGAAAAAGTTCCTACTGTTCCGTATTTTGGTCAATAAAATGTCTATGTCGATTTTGCCAAGTAAAACGCTCCTATTACCCAAAAGGACTTGCAAGTTTTTAATCAAATTTTTTTCGCATTGTTTTGAAGGAATTGCTGCTCAAATATTTAGTATTTTCCAAAATACTGTGTGGATCTTCTATTTGTCCCAATCAATATTACTGCTTCCTCTTTTCAATCAAAATGTTTTCCTCAATCCATGGTCTTTTTTTCATGAATAATGGCCATAAACTTTACACTGAATCATTATTATTGAGTAGTCTACCATTTAAGAAGGTTTTGGGTGAACACAAGACAACACGTTGCTAAAAATCTCTACAAAAAGACACCCCACAAAACAAGAAACCCTTCTTTGATTCAACATACTTCCATTATTCTCTCTAAAATTCCTAAACTTTTTCTCCCCCTGCCTAACCTTGTCTGCCTAATGGTCCCACTTCTATATCACATAATTCAACCTCCCATCGCCAATCAAAATGCTCTGCATTCACCTTTCCTGCCTCCTTTGGATTCATCCTGACAATCTTCCCTCCTCAAACAAATGCAGTCTAGCCCTGAAGGGAAGATTATTATCAATGCCATTCTACACATAAAGGTAAGTTTTAGGTGGACACATATCATCACTATATTTCTAAAACCCACTCGATGAGGAACAACATGACACCCACACTTGAATATACCCTTCTTCAACTCCACATACTTTCTACCTCCCTTCATTCCATCCAATATGCCCATCTTCTTTCTCCCCATGTCTCATCTGCTTAAGGTTTCTTCCCTCCATCAGTCATTTGCCCTATCTCTGAAACGTACATCAAAAGGTAGATTACCAAATAATATACCCTTGGCAAATTGTATCATAATTGCAATGAACTACGCCAGGAATCCAACTAAATTCTGGGCCTAAATCTAAAGTCTTGGAAAGAATAAAATGACAAATCAGATCAAGGGATTGACTGTTCAAAAACTCTGTCTATTTTTACTATCCACATCTGTTTCTGGCTCTCATTGATCTTCTATCATCAGCACAGAAGATATAGCACTGGATTCCAGTCCTCACATCCAATGTTTGTGGACACACACACACACCCTTATATAGTTCTCATTTTCCGCCAACCCTGCTAATTAATCATCATGTAATTATTCGCTGATGATTTTGATTTAAAGTCCAAACTGTACTATCCCAGTAATCGTTAGGTTCTGATTATAGTTTCCTTATATTGTTATTCTATCAATTCATTTTGAATACTTTTTTGCCCCATTTTTCAATTTTCCTTTCTTTCATGCATTAGCTACATGACTTTTCAGCATTTATTGCAAATTGAGTGGAGAATGTTCAAAAGTTAATTAATGACACTTGCTTTTTTTTCATATATGTATCTTGCCTGCCTGATTCTGTAAAGATTTTTTTTACTGATTACAATAGGGTTCCTCTCAGTCAGGATTGCCATCACTGTTTTCTCAAATGTTAGTCACACCTAAGTATCATAAAAAGTGATTCAAAATGCAGTTTTTTCAATGAGATGAACTTTGACCCTTAACTAAATGACAATAAAAATGGTCAAAAAGTTATGCATTATCCGATTGATCATTTCATTATTTATATTAGTTAGTGGAAATCACAGGAAATAACATCCTTTATAAAATGAAACATTAAACTATATTTTATTAAATAAATTTAATTGCTGTTGAATTATGGGTGAATCAAATCTTGGTTATCTAGTTGAAAACAGATAATCTTCAGCATTTTATATTTGGTTAAAAGGAATTTCATATTTGGATGATGGTGTTCAGTAGAGGGAATGCTGATTATTGGTTTGGTACTCTAGATCAAACAACTCATATTGAAAAGCTTCCAAAGATGTTCATCTATCCATCTTGTCTATGTATCAAATTATAGAGCAGTATTTTTCTTTGTCCAGATTTCAGGTTCCCTTGTTTTGTCTGGCAAAAGTTAAGTTAGATGAAGATAAATTACAGACCTAATTGAAAAATTTTACCTCAGATGGCCATCAGTAATTTAGTTCTGTGAAAGATAAAGAAAGGGCTCTAGGTGATTGCATACTTCACTCAAAACTTCACAGTGCTATCTCAAAAATATATGACATCAGTGGTGATACTTGATAAAATATGCCCTGAGAAATGAAAAAATAATTTTCGGGTATTCAAATATAGTCAAATGGATATGAAACTGCTCGGTCAATGATGATTGAATTTCAAATTCACGCATTCATCTATTATTATTTTCATTTGAAACGACATGCACTGGTGGCAATTCCTATTTCCCAATCAATTAAAACATTATAGTTGAGTTGTAAAGCTGAAAAGGATCAGATGTTAGAGCAATTTATGTCATATGCTGATATGATGAAAATATGACATCATTGATTGTTTTCATAATATTAATAAATTTGGATTGCTTTATCAGATGTTCTCCCATCAAAATAATTTCTGGCCATACATACTGAAATCTTCGATATTATGTTTATGGTTGTGTGCAAAGCTTGTTCCCAAACGTTTACATGAACACTCATTGGAGCCCTGCTTCTTTAAAAGTCTGCCTGATGTGAAGGATGAAGAAAGACATTGACTCTCTACACATCACATGAAAGTGAAGGTGACACAGATGAATGAGGGAAGTTTCCCAAACAGTTCTATAAATCAGTGAATTGAACCAATGAGTTTCTAGAATTGAATGGAAAGGATTGTAATGGGCATGCTGTCTGCCTGCATGACAGTACGATGCAGGATAGTATGTAGGCAACAGAATTATAATAGGCATTTGCATCTATTACTGTATTGAGGAGCAAAATTCAATGCAATCAGTGTAATATTGTAATAGTTATTCGCATGCAGAGCCTGTCAAATTTATGATCTTTTCTGTAGCCTAGCCTCTCTCTCGTACCCCTTTCACTTTTATTTCCATACACTTTCATATATTCTCCATTCTGGTCCATACAGCTATCTGCACCCCTCATACATGCATTAACCTCCTTTCATGTGTCTATCTTCCCCTTCCCTCATGACAGTATTCTTAAAAAAAAGGCACTAAAAGAAAAGGATTAGCGTTGCAAATTGGACGTATGAAATAAGTTCAAAGGTATTCAAAAGATACTATAAAAATGGATGATATTGATTGAGAATAAATGCTATTCAAAAGTGTTATAGCCATGTTCATGGTAACACTGACACTGCGACATGAGTTGTTTAGTTGTAATTCCTTCAGCATACGTGAAAATTCAAGTCCCACTTAATCCTCATCCATTCAGATGAGTGACTATATGTGTTCCACAGCATATCAGAGCGATTCTCTATTTCCTCCCAACTTGTCACATTCTGCCTGATGAGTTGTGAATGAGTCAGAAATGAACTTGATCCAGATTCTTAAACATAAGGAATTTGTTAATAGGAACTGAATCATTTGATTTACATTCTCGCTAGAAACCTAACTGAAAATACCTGTGAAAATTTTTTTGTGACCTGAAGAGAAACTTGTCACTTGTTTCTTATCCCTTACTAAACACGTTCAATATATATATATATATATATATATATATATATATATATATATATATATATATATATATATATATATATATATCTATATATGTATATATATATATATATATATATATATATATATATATATATATATATATATATATATATTGTTTTTGCTATTAACCGTCTTAAATTCATTTCATAGTTGAATTCCATGTGTACAAAAATGTGGCTTTAAGACAGACATATGGTGCAATTACAGTTTAATTTTTCAACTAATTTATTACTTTGAAACAATTCCTTAAAATTAATTTAATTTGCCATTTCCTCAAGACTCTAATGAAAGCAGAGTAATTCATTATCAATAACTACATACATTTAAACATTTAGTTTGTCCAATCATCTAATGAATGTTACACACTGCATTATCGTGCACAAATGAGTCATTTTCTACTGTCTAGATATTGAAATCTTAGCCAGAGGACTAATAATAGCAATGTGTGGAAAACATTCCATGTTTATAAGAAAGAGGAAGGGTAATAAGTATTTTCAATATGCAGAATTGGCAGAGTCTCAGTGGACGAATGGACAAATGATGCATATAGGTACCACCAAATCATTAAATATTTTATTGAAAAGGCACACAAATCATAGAAGTTTTAAAAATTTGAAGTACCAGTATTTTGGGTACAAAATTGCTAGTTTTTCACTCTGTGCAGTGTAAAAGATTAAGGATGTAAAAATCATGTATAACTACTGGAAAATCAATCAATTGGAAAGAGTAGATTACCTATTTCTTGCTTTGGAGTAAATGTAAAACTCTCAGTAAAACCCTCATGGGGTACATGCGTTAGTGGATTCAAAATTGCTGACTTTGTTTGAGTTTAATGATAAATATGGTGATATTCTAAGCTGCATCACTGTGGGGGATGCAAAAGGTTTTACTGAATGCTTCTTGAGCCAAAAGGATAGGAAAACACTACATTTCAGGATAGGGGAAAGAGGTATAAAGACTATTAAATTATGATAGTGAAAAAAACTTGTTAAATGCACTTCATGATTCATTACTGCTACCCAGATCATCACGTCAAAAAATTGTGTAGGCGATGAAACTTGTGGATCCAATTACTGAATCCTCAAGTAGATTTAACAAGTTTTTCATTGTCTTTCTGGAAGATAACTTTTGCAAAATAAAGCCTGAAACAAGTTTCTTATATTCAGGGGGAATTAAGTTGTATAATCATGACAAAGGCCCATGTCTATGGTTTTGTGGGAAGGAAAATTGGGGTTTGAATATTATTATTGAATTAGTCCATTAAAAATGCTTCATAGTTTGTTTAATTGGTTCGATTTGAAACAATTTTGTCCTAAAGCATTTGAAAACATAGTCGGGGAAGTGTTGCTGATTTCTTTCCGTGCACTACCTTTGGCTACCCCTGTAAACTCTCGCAGCCTGGGTTTATCCGAGTGTCTAGAAGTACACAATTTGAACCCTAGCTTTTCTGGTGACCATCTCAATGCTACACACATCAATATGTCGAAGGCATTACCTACTCTTATTAAATGTGTTATTTTAATTACCAAGCAACCTTTCCTCATATAACTCTTCTGGTATGGCATTTAAGTGGAATTTGGTAGGTGCTCTGTACAAAACGTGGTGTTTTAATACTACTGATCCAGCTATAATTGTCTGGTAATAACAATTAAATAATCAAGTAAGCAAGACATGTTTAACAACAGTTGTGGTTTTCTACTTTTTTTCTCTAGAATTTTATGGTTACAGAACCATTACGAATGTTTAATTCAATTTTTATAAGATTGGTGGAATTCAGGGCCATTTCATTTGTCCTTGGTTTCATTAGGCCCCATTTAAATTCATCTTTGATTCAATTAAGACTCCTTAGACTGACTATGTTGAAAACTTTAATCAATATATCTCACTGATATGTTTATGTATGTATAGTTATTTTCCTGTCAGTATTATTTATGATTTGCTTTTATTATATATGATTCAATGCCATATTTTTTTGAGCCATGGGAAGAATAATTTCCTGAATTTGGTTAGGTCCTACATTACTTTGTTCCGTTTACACTAATGTCTGTCATCACTCTGGCACCTCTGTAATAGTCAACTCTCCGAATTGAAATCCGATTTTCATTATTGCTGGTAAAAATTACCAAAATCAACAAGATATAAAAAATGAAACCAAAACTATATCTAATGCATAGAGTCAATTAAGAAAACTTCTCCGATAGCTAAAGAGAAAAAATAGGTATCATTAAATGTTTTCATTGAATTGTTAGGATTTTCCGGTTTTTTTTCAGAAGTGAAATTTGTTGCCAAACCAGCATTTTGTTCTCAATTTTTGAATTTCATCAGGTTAATGTTAAGTATTTTATTATAAAGTTCATGGTTAATTTTATGCGGCATCTTTGAGTTGAAGTGCCTAAAGCTTCACTTTTTAAAATGTTGTTTTGAGTAATATTCGCAAATACAGGTGACATTATATAAACCATATGAGGTCTTTATAATTATGTACATTATGTATATTGGCATATGTGTTAACGTACCATCACTTTGCTTTAATGCTTTTGATGCACATAATTACTTACTTAAAAAAACATTTGATCTATAATTCAGACCATATCTATTTATTTATATATACCCATAATTTATTCATAATTAATTTCATAAATGATATAGTTTACCAAAACCGCTGCTTTGTTCTTTGGGAATATTAATAGTTATGTATTTTACATCATGCATGCTCTCAACTTGAAATGGCATTGGTTATTTTAATGTATATTTCTTGAGATTGTGTTTCTTTTTCATTCTTTCTGATTTATGTTGAGACCTAGATATGGACAGAACTTTTAGAGTATTTCAAATTAGTTAGGATTAAAATTTGATTCATTCGTATTTGAAGCCTTATTTCATGGCATTATAAAAAGAAGGAAAATATGTATTGGCATATGAATTCACCTGTTCATACTTTAGGGGCATTATTGTCTTGTATGAACTATATATAGTATATATATATTTTTTTTTTAAGTGAACATGGCATATTCTTTTAAGATACTGATACATTTAAATTCCTGTCTAAGTTTATTTTGTAAACTTAACCCAATCACAGATTCCATAAACAATTACTATTTAATAATAACCCAATGGAACGTTTACGAAACTGAGTTCAAAAAATGGAGGTGTAATGCTTATATGCAGTTTTTTTTAAATGTTTTGTGTTCTAATTTGCGGTTTTAACTCAATATTTTACGTAACAGATTGGCTTTACTCATCGAATTGTTATAACATTGGTAATCATGTGTACTTATCATTAAATAGCAATGCAATATGTCTCACCCCAAGTGCACTCACAGCCGTTTTAAACAGACTTCTCTTAGACTCATCCAGGTGACTCATGTGTAATGATTGAATTGTATGTAATAAATACACTAGGAGTTTTGTCCAGGGGCAGGATGGTTTTCAGTGAACTTTACATCATCAGTAAATGTAATATTTTGTGTTAATCATTAGTGGAAATTGGAATCTCTCCTTCACATCACCAGTCAACCTCATTGTACCATCACATATAATTCCACTTGATTTGATGCAAAGCTGGGTTACATCACCTCACATTCAAAATATAGGAACTATCTCAACTAACTCCCCAAGGAGAAAAGTTTGTTCACATATAATGTTCTCATACAAAGGTGCCAACAATATTTTATTTTTCATTTCAAAAGTCCATTTCCTCATAATTGATTCAAAAAACTGAATATTCTTTTATTTTTTCATTGCCATATCGCATTCCTTGATTTTTACCTCTCCTTTTATTCCTAATCCTACCTTTTCTTCACAAATTCATGAAGATATCACAGTTAATAAAGCAATGTCTGTGTGTGTATAAACTGTACACCATTTAGAATGGATGTGTTTAATCAGTAATTTACTAAAGTGCAACTTTGTACTCCTTTTTTTTTGGTTCATTGTAAACATTACTAAAAAAAACTCCCTTTCTTTAAAAGCAGAATGTCCGCATAGTTCTTGCTGCATTTCACTCAGTTCTAGCTTATTCCTGATAGAGTAACAGTGAGCACTGTGCACGTTTATGGTCCTTTGATTTAATAAAAAGTGTTTTGTATTTAGTGATGAGGACACTTCTGTGATTTATTTCATTCCTCATCAATCCTAAGAATATTTCATAGTTCTGTATATTAATGCTTGTGCCAAAAGGAGTTGTTCTGAATAGAAGACATATTTCTGTAACTCAACCATGGCGAAAAAGATGATCCAAGCTTAATAAATATTTTTGTGCAATTCAACAGATTATAAATTACTTACATGGGATAAATATCATGGATAAGTTTAAAATCTTCTGTTAATACATTCATGACTTCCTATTAACTTTTGGATCATTTTTGTGAAGTCACAAAGTGGTTTGCTTTGCCACAGTCAAAGTTTATTGTCGTGGAAGAATATGTATCGGGTTGCTTAAAACTTTCAATAATGTTCTCATAAAAGTTTCTACGATACCTTTGTAAAATCTTCAAGGCACTGTACCAACTATTGTTTCCACCATTAGTTGTACTATATTATCCTTTTATTTGTAGTGTTAATTTAAATGTAATAGATGAGTAAAACTTCACCACCACCACCATAATGTTGATGAGTTGGCGGCACCAAAATGTTTGCATTTTTTGTCTTATACTTGAAAGCACAAATTGCTTGAATAGTACAACTATCAGAACATCTCTTTTTGGTCTATAATCATGGGTATTGGATCTGGGTGGCCCCCTTCTTAATCTATTAACCCTTTTAAGAGAAAATTTAACCCAGTGCAGCTCTAAAAACTTGGCATAATTGTTCTTTTCTTAATCCTTTAATCCAGTTGGAATGTTTGAGGGTGTAATTAAACTTGAAGGGAGAGAGAGTAAAAAATTAGTCTGCAATGAACTGTAAAATTCTTTCTTAATAGTAGATGACTCTCTCGCTAAATTTTTTCTGTCTGTAATGCTGTGCTGGGTCTTTTGCTTTCTGCCTTAACACTTTTGATCTGGGGCACCCTTGTCCAACAAAACTACTAACCACACTTGGGAGTGACTTGCTGCCGGCGTGCCTCTGGTCGTTCTCACCATGCCCCAGGTCCTAGAAGAGCGGTGGAGGTGTGGTTCGAAGCTGACAGGGAATGGGAAGAAATTGGCTTTTCTACTCCAAAAGGAAGAAGATGGTTACTCGAGGAAGAGAGAATTGTGAGTGGCGATGTGACAGCTGTGCCCATGACCACGGCAAGTGAAGAGATTGCGTCTCGAGTGCCGTTGCCCATCAAGAAGTCATCCATGGTCATTGGGGAAGAGACGAAGGCACTGAGAGTGGAGGAGGAGGAATCAATGGGGAGGGTGGTGGAGGAGGAGGAAGCAATGGGGAGGGTTGTGGAGGAGGAGGAGACTGAGAGGGATGAGGGTGGATTGGTCCAGTGTGCCTCAGTGGTCGAAGGGGCCATTGGAGATGAAAGTGAGAAAGTTGTTTTGGACGAGGGTTTAGAAGACGACACTTCACAACAGGTGGCACCAAGGAGAGGAAGAAGAGCTAAGAAGAAGAAACGCTGAAAGCCATGAAGTGAAATTTCTACCAAACTCTTGACCATTGGAGAATTTTTCCTCCTTTCAAAACTATTTGCTTGTGAAAGGGTAATATGTACTCTCCATCAAGTGGTCTTATTGTGTATCATGACAGGCAGCAAACTCTTTAGCTACTCTTATGGCCAGGTTTTATAATATCTTGTTAAACAGAAGGTAAACTTGAACTCTATGGTTTAGGTCAAAATTCAGTTTCATGACCGCTAGTAACTTCAAAACTAACCGTAAATGAGATCTTACCTGACTCAAAGATAACTGACAGATGAATATACTCTGGTTACAATGTTCACATTCACTAGAGAGCAATCTCATTTGTTTATAAAAGTGGATTTGTTGGTAATCTCCAAGTTAAGGTAACATTCACATTAACTAACCATTGGACTTGGCAAGACATTATGAAACCAGGCATATGTGGTTGATTATTAGGATGGACATCATGTGAAATTTGAGATGTTGTGATGTGAATTACAAAGCAAATCCTTCCACCTGGCTCATGAAAGCATAGTGTCTGTCAGCAGTGACATTAAATTGCACTTATCTCTCTAGGAATTAACTTTCATATTTTGGCTGTATATATTTTTGTATATATGTATAATTATCCTGCATAACGAATGATATGCAACAATAAATTTTTGTGTACATGTGACAGGTATTTATTCCGTAAGGTAGGGAAGTACCGTGTTAGAATAATGAATTAAATAATGTAATTAATAGCCATCATTAATGTTTTTTTAAATGGTTTACATATTGTGAGATGACTTAGGTGTAGCATAGGAAATGTCATTTTATCAGTAATGGAGAACTTGAAATAATTTCAACAGTATCCTAAAGTCATGTTAATGCTATGGAAATGGTACTTTGGATGTTTATCCAAGGGTAACATAGATATGGTTTTCTTACCTATTAGTATAAAAACTTTATGAATCATAGGCAATATTTAAGACAGAAATATTTCATTCAGTTTCTCAGAAAGGCCTACACCAATCCTTTTGAACTAAACTGCTTATGTTAACACTAGTTTTTGAGAATGTGACTTAGTGGATGGGTATATTTTAATGGAGTTCATAAAGTAATTTACAAATAAATTAATGTAAAAAAATCAAGGATGCTAATTTTACAAATATTTGAGCACTGAGTGTTTCAACTTCATTCTGCATCCATATTGATATTTTAAAAATTTCCTATTGTTCTCTATTTCATTACAGCATCCAGGAGATGTTACTATTTTGAAATATTCAGAAAGAATATCTTAGAATCACTAGCAGCAGTTGACCAATTTAAAATTATTCAAGTGGTCTTTTATAAAATTGATTGCATTCTTGACCATAGAAGTCCCTGCCATTTCAAGCTCAATCCACAACTGTTGCTGTAGCTCTCTAATTTGAACCTTCAACTTAGTATGAGTAAAAATTGAAGAATGCAGTCTCCTTTTGAAGATAAGAGACTAGAATACTAGTAAAACTCAAGGAAAATGATTTTTAATAAAATTATGTTTTGGGAAAATTAAGTGGTCATTGGCATATGCTGACATTCATTAACAGTGGCAAAATTTAGTATGAGACTTTTTAAACACTAAATCAAGGGTATTTCTTTAACGGAGTATTGTAGTAAGTTTGAAGGCACATTTCAAAAGTGTGATGAGTTTATTTTCTTAAAACGAGTGTGACAAAATATATAAAAAGAAAATCATGGGTTAGTATTACTGTTTAGCTTCTGATTTTTTGCCTATTAATTAACCAAAACAAATTGTGCTTGAGTATAATTTTATTTCCTATTTGCTCCTTATTTAGTTGACCTTTAAAGAAGTATTACCCATCATATCATGGCATAAACTGTGATAAATTAAAAAAGTTATTAAGCTTCACTTATGAAAGGGATATCATAAATAAGGATAGCACACAAGTACACTATATTGCTGCATGTAAGTCAAAGTCGGAATGTTTATCCAAGAGTGAATAGAAAATCAGAAATGTATTCATAATGTGTACTACTAATTTACTATGTATTACTTCAGGTTCAAATTTTAAAATGTATCAATGAGGGATTTTTGATTTAAATTATGTCATTAGGAGATTTTTGATAGTGAATTTCTATTAAATTAGCTGGTTATAAATGTTGATTACAAAATTTGAAGGAAAGCAAAGTAAATTGTATTTTCAGGCTCCAACAATAATTTGCCTACATACAAAATTTGATGTTCATTTGGAAATTTATATGAAGTGTAGTACTTACAAGAGTTGGCTTGTATTGACATCTGGCATTTAAAGTTTCAGTCAGGTCAAATTATCATCATAATGTATTTCATTTATCTAAAAAATAGAAAATAGTGCAGCATTACTTTTTCCAGTCATTTACTTCTAGCTGTTTGCACCATGCCTCGGAATTTTCATCGGTCATTTTAAATTTGTAATTTCAGAGTATGGCATTTCAAAACAGTTATTGTTAATGGCTGTACTCACCTTCAGATTCCATCCTATTCAATTTGAAACACTTGACTCATGTAGCAACACGGAACTGAAAATTGGAAGAAAAAAGAAAATCAGTGTTGATACATTTTTTGCAAATGTGACCTCTTGTACCAGAAATTATTTATTGGGCAAATAATTACACAGGGAGGTAATCATGCTGATCACTTCCCATGTGATTAAAATATTTTAAATTATTTTGATGGAGAACCTAAAATTTTCTACTTCATTAGAGTATTATAATGTCACATAATGTGAAGTCTTGTGTGAAGGAAATTATTTTATAAATTCAAATATCCTTGGCAATGCTTCAGCATAGCACATGTTCCAGTATTATAATGAGTATTCCGAGACAACACACCTGTCAGAAACACATCTCACGTACATACACATATATATACTGTGGGAAAAGCCAACATTGTTTCACTCACTTGGCCTCGATTGTTTTTATTCATAGTGATAGTTTCGCTTGTTACAGGAAAAATAATTCTCTGGATGTTATATTTTTACTATATACTTGTTCAATAAATATATATTATGTAAAAATGACTTTTCATGGACTGTGTCAGTGTTGTAAATATTAGTATTTCATATTTTTAAGGTTCTCTAGTTGGCTTAAGATCCTACCATCATAATTATTCTTTTACTTTAAGAAAAGTAAATTCATTAAAAATTAGCCTAGGCTGAAATTCACTGCCTTAGTGGATCTTAACATATGTAGTTTAATACTGCTTCAGTGGAGTAAACACTACTGCAATTATTATATAGTGTTATAATTCCATAACTCCAAGGTTGTTTATAGTTTTAATTGGATTTCTGTGAAACAATGGCTTAACACTGCCTACAGCTTTCTTATCACAAGTGCCTTTTGTCTGTCATGTAAGGATAGCATAATATATTTTTAATTCGTCAGTGCCGTGTTCAGAAATTCTTGTTGTAAAATATTTTTTGTTGGACTGTGTGAAAACTTTTCCATGCTATTTTGTGTTAACTTATGGAATTTTAGATTATCATGGGCTGATTTATGTGTTAAATTATTGTATGAAGTGTAATCCATTCATATTTCAAATCTTTTAATTAAGTTACTCAATGCAGGTGTTGCCTGAATTAATAATTACCACAATGTATTATTAAGAAGAAGTACTCAATTTAAATAACAGATATTTTTTTAACTCTATTTCATCATCGGCCTGCATATGAGGGATTGAGACAATATTTCACTTAACATAGGTAACCTGTAATGATATAATTATATCAAGTTGTACACTCTTTAGAGCTCTTCTGAACATGCTTTTCTGATTCTCTCATTTGAAGAGAATTATTTAGTAATTGTTTAATTTGCAGGAGAGAGTTGGTCCCTTCTTGACAGAAAAGTCCTTTATGTATATTTATTGATGTGTAAATTGTGAATCTAGGTCATTTAGTAAGTAATAAAATAATGTGATGTTGCTGTGATATGATGTATGCAGAATACCTTGCTGGGTTGTTTTTAATCACTCAGAATGCTTATTCTTGATCAAGCAGCCTGAGTGGCAATAAATATTTTAACATTGTACATTTTGTAATCAGTTGCTACCCCATTCCTGATCCCCCACCATTGCATCATCTTCCTAGCGATATGGTGCTTTCTTCAAGCATTTGATTTTAGAATCATCAAAGGGCTGGCAGCCACATTGTTTTGAAGTAACTCACTTCACTATAGCATCTGATCATTGGCTCACTTCAACATCTAACACATCATCTGATTAATATTATACATATATTCTCATGTTTCATCCTTCTAGCCCAGTGCATCTCATGGAAATATGGAGACTGGTAATTCTCCGCTCAGTACAAATATCATTGGACAGTTTTCATCAGATCTCTCAAAATATTAATCATTAAGACATATATAAGGAAATACATATTTTTATTTATGTATGTGTGTATATTATAATTAAGTAATCTACTGGTTAAGGTAGGTTTTGGATGGACACACGTGTGGAAATATAAATATATAATAGACACTCAAACCATCATGCCCCTATTTCATTAGCCATTTTGGAATACTTCAAATTTGTATTAAGAAACAATATGATACCCAAAATGCCCAAATAATGCCCCAACTTCTAAAATAAAACGGATGTCCAAAGTAGATGACCATTACTGTAGTTTGATTGGATCAACTTCACTTAATTTAAATTACTCTGCATTACATTTTAAATTTTAATTGCTATTAATATTGGCCAGTCTCAAATTAAGTTATTAACAAGTTATGGCTAGGATGTTCTTATCAGTACATGCAGAGATGATCTTTTACATGGAGTATATGTACACTGTAAGTATAACATACATCAATTGGCTATTTTAGGAGGTTTCACGCATATGCAATATCTGTGCTTGAAAATTATGAAGACATATGCATATCCATGGTGGATATTTGATGGTTGTATGGATTGTATACATATATTTATCAGAGACACACACACATTTGAGTAGAGTCACTCGTTTTCAATATTATTATGTTTTGCCGTGGTAATCCATTGGTAGAGCATTGGACTACTGATTGTAAGGCCGGCGTTCGATTCCCACAATTATCTGCTCAGATAGGAGTACCCAATCAAATTAAATATATTGTTGAATGGGATGGCCGTGTTTTTTTTTAACCCTCAAGTGAATTAGTTGCTTTCACTGATCTCAACAGATTATTACCTTATATGTGAAAAAAGTGGTCTCAAGGCACAAAATGGGAAAAAAACATCGTTATTAAAAATGTGCATTTTTGCTGTCCTTTGAGGCAAAAGATGCATATTAATGAGCTGAAATCTTCACCAAGAAAAGTAATATGTTTCACAAATCTCTAAATTATTTCCCATTCTTTCATCAGCTCTATGGAAGAGAAATCCAGTCAAATTATATAACTGGAATTGTGAAGAAGTACATCAGATACCTTAAATATTCGTTGATGCAGTTTTCATTGTACTCCAAAATGCTGGTGGTTGCAGTGCATATTTTCCAAGTGATGGTAGCAGTGTTATTTACTGATTTGAGCTAGATTAGGATAGTTGATTGAGTAGGACTACTCCATGTATATGCTGACTGATAAGTTAGATCTTAAGAATGTGCGTGGGCAGTGTAGCTGCATTAATCAAGTTGAGTACAAAGTTTACAAACATCCTTCATTGAGTAATGTCTTCATCTTCACAGAAAATAACCATAAATCACTTTAGAAATGTCAGACTCACCCTAGAAATGAAGATACAAGGCTGCAAATGCACTTGATCAAAAGATTTGCTTGTGCTCCATGTGAATTTTTTGATTCTTGAAATGAAGTTAGAAATGTCATCACCATTCTTTTTGTATGAAAAACACTTAAAGCAGTAAATTTAATTCTTATTAAAAACATTATAAAATGTTTGTTTATGAAACAGAATCAACACATTAGAAGTGTCCAAGCACCATCAATCATGACTTATATCTCTCCAAAATACTACACGATTACAGGTTCCTTGAAAGGAGAGTGTAAGTGGGTGAACAGTTTCCTATTGCTGTGCTTTGATTGTAATCATTCTCTGTGCTCCTTTCTTGGAATGTATGAGGTGAGCCAAATTTCTGAACACCTCTTCACTCCCATTCACTTACAAACAAGGTACTGCAAACTGCTTTCATAGGAATAAAATGTTTGCATTTAGAGGTGTTTGGTTGATCGAATATGATCTTCAGAACATCAAAATATCCCATTCAAAATGCTAGTTATAATTGCTTAACTCATCATTATAGCTATTTATCTTTTTCAATTTCTTCCCATATCTGAATGTGGATAAAAACATTTTATTAGCCCACTTAAAAAATTTGCCTGTAACATCAGCCTTTCTTGTATAGAAGTATTGTGGATATTTGAGGCCTCCATTCTAGTGCTCTCACTTAGTCAAAAGTATCACCCAATTATAAATATCTCTTAGTTGCCTGCAATGCTTGGGTTAACTAACTATTGAGGAGACATGAGTGATAAAATGTTCAGAAATCTTAGGTTTTCTCCTTTAGTGGTGACCATTGCTTTCATTATCTTAGTCAAACATTAACTCTGTGACAATTCATAAATTTTTGGACCACAAGATTGATATTATGCATGAACAAGGTATTACATATGATCATCAAGAAAAGGACAGAGAATTCTTTTAAAGAGTTTAGAAAGAATTTAGGTGAGCATGATGCCACAACTATGATGATGTCACTTGTAGAAATTTTTCTAATGACTCTCAAAATTCTTCAAATCAGTTAGATTTTTGTATGATCAAGTCAATGTGACATTTTCAAAGTGTAAAAATCACTCGTCTTGACCAGGATGATAAAGTGTAACTTAACCTGTCAGCCAAAGGGTTACATTCATTACTTGGTGCATTTTAGAAACCGTTTGATAGGCATGGGATAAGAATTAATCATAATAAAACAAAGGCAATGAATTTCTCGAGAAATAGGTAAGCTAAGATAACTGCTAAGGTTAGGGAACATAAACTAGAGCAGGTTAAACAGTTCACCTAATCATGAAGTGTTTTGAAATAGGGTATGCCTAGTGATGGGGATATTGTAAGAAGAATTGCATTGGTGGAGAGAAAGAGATATGAGAGTTCATGAAAGGCATCTTAAGAAATGATGCAATGAACATGGAATATGAATAGTAGTTTTAAGTGGCTCAGAAACTTGATAATTGAGGTAAGGGAATAAGTGTAGATTGGAGGCCTTTGAGGAGTGGCTGTCAATAATAATGGAAGTAATAAAATGGATGGAAATAAAAATGAACATTGAAGTTAAACAGGGTGCGAAGCTTAAATCCAGACAAGCACGTGATTCCTCGACTGAGATTTCCTCACCGGGTTACCGAAACCTTCCCAGACTTCTCTGAAGCATTATACTTAGCTTAGTTGATCTGGGGTACCAGAAGGATCAAACTATTTCGAGATATAACGCCCAGCGTGAACACTTTTAATAATACAGGCTCTTCAATTGCACTCTGCACTTGTATGTAATATCTCGACCATTTTGAGGTTATGACTGATTACTAGATGCCTATAGTTTTCAAGAACATCTATCACAACCTCCACTGAAACTATGATATGGCAGGAAATACAAATTGAAATTTGTCCGGATTTAAATATCGCACCCTGTAGACATGGTAGGGGAAGAGATAACTAGAAACGAATGTTGGTAGAAATTCAAATAAGACAGAAACAGTAATAGAGGGGAGAATTTTGTGAAAACGAGTTGAGAGAGAGGAAACGAAGAGGCATTATAAATGGAATTAAGGAAGTTAAAAGGTGCAAAGCTAAATAATGAGTTATTTTAGTACAGGGTTTAAATATAGTTTGGGTCATGTTAGTTAGGGCTTAGAACATAGTGTGTCCAGTGCCAGGAGCAGATCAAAAACCTACTCTAGGTGGGTAGGCTGCCACTTATAATGAGTAGAATACCCCAGAACAGCTAGTTAAAAATTAGGAAGGTATAAATTTGACTGCATGGAACAGTTCTCTTATTTGGGCAGGACATAATAATGGGGACATCAGGGAAGAAACTTTGTTACTGAATGAAACATTTTCACTGTTTAGAGAGTTGATAACTGGGGCCTTAAGTGCATATGTCAAAAATATAACATTAATATGAAATGCATCCTGAGTTTGATTCCCGGGCTGGGCACCTGCAGCTCCACCCAAGCTATGTGATTTTTCAGGTACCAGGTCTTCCTGGGAAACCATAACCGGCACAGGGAAAGGAACTGGCCCCCCTACCCTGATGTGTGAATTTCACACGCCGTATAGAGCTTAGTACTGGGTGAACTCTACCATCACCTACTAAACCGACCTTCGGATTGATTACTGTGTTTATGGTTTTTTTTATGAAATACATATGATGGAGGGAGAATATTAGATACGAGGTGAAGTTGGAGGAAGGAAATTGATATTTTAGGTAGTATGGAGAAAGGTAGAGAGTATATGAAGCTTAGTAATAATTTAGTTGAATGTAAGTGGAGTGTATGGAAAGTTTCTTAAAGATGCCAAAATTGTGATAAAGACTTAAAACTTGAGTTAGATTTATAATGTCACTGTCAGCATTAATTTTAGCATATGATGCTAATTAGCCTGATCAATGGCAGGAGGATTTTGTTTTACCTTCATTGAATTTATGCTTTGCGATCATTAACTTTGAAATCACATTATATCCAATAGAGTTGAGGGACTAATCAAAATGTGAACACTCAATTTCTATTGTTCTAAGCCAAAATTTATCGATTATTTCAGCAGCAAGTCTGAAGCTCATATATCCAAAGTGAAAGGATTCTCCTAGTTTAACTTCTCGATTTATTCAAAGAAACTGAGGTGAATGCCAAACATGATGCTTTAATGAAGTCACCTTTAGTTTGCACACAAATGAGAAGTTTCACACAGTGCAAAAATTATAATCCCAGACTAGTCTAGATAAATGATTTTTTCACAACATGAAATATTTGTATTTCTTTTGTCATGGTTTCTAGCCAAGGGGTTGTCGTTAAGTCATGCAAGACTATTTTCAACCCTCTGTACATTTGTGAAGATGCATAAGATATGAATCCACCCTCTCTCATCTCCATCATTTGATTATTGAAACTATTATTAACATTTCAAACGTGCTTCTTTTTCTAAAACTGATCTCTTCTGTAATTTTATTGTGAAACAAGTATGCTGCCAAGAATGACTATGTTTTTTTTCATTTTGGTGTATCCATCAGAATATATACAATTAAATGAACTCTTTCCAACAAATTGATCAAATCATGAATAGGAAGTGAGTTTAATAAGTTTCTAAAAGTTATAAGTTAATTTCCATTACCAAGTATATGCATGATTTGTTCTTTGGTTATCAGGGATAATACTTGATCTGTTTTCATAAATATTGAGTGACTTAGGCAATGCAATTATAAACCTTAAATAAAATTCCTCCCGATTCCTCCAACTCTTACCTCCAATATTAGATAACCTAATGAAATGACTCATACCACCCCCTCTCCCTCAAAAAGCCTTAGATAATTTGAAGTAGAGCCCTATACCATAGAGTGGCAGTCTTTTGGTTGTCATATGATTACATGGAAACTCAATACTCAATTCCTTCACAGAGTAAAATAGTGTTTCTCTTGGAGGGAGCCGGCTCAAAGGATAAATAAGCAAGGAACTTTTTTGAGATTCTTAAATTATCAGATATTGTTTGTTTTTTTAAACAAAACAGTTTTACCATTATGTCAACAGGGAAATGCAGTATTGTTCCCAATTCATATTCTCAGGATCTGCATAAAGGGAGTTGGAAACCACTACCATAGTCAGAGGACACTCAATTTTGTATTCCATGTTTCTATAGAACTGTAAAAACATCCAATTATTACAAAGAATGAAGGAAATTAAGGACAAAAAATTAAAATATTACTCATCACATGGACCATATGCATAATCTATCTTTTTATGAGAGTGGGTAGGAATATAACATTCACAGGCGTGGTCACACAAATAAATGGTGCTAGCCATCACTTGGTGGGAATACTTATTGTTCATTGTGAAATATCTGAATTGCAAGGTAAATTTTTACGGCTCTAAAAAATTTTAGTGCCAAGTACCATGACGACATTGTCAGATCAGGTGAGCAATCTCAAATGCATAGAAATGTAGTAAGTATTAGGAGAGAGAGAGAGAGAGATAGCTTTCAGGTCTTTGCTTGGAGCAGGTTCAGGAAATAAGGTGAGGTATACAGGCAAGGAATCTAAAGCCTCAATGTAAATTCATAAATGGATTAAAAAGTGGAAGAATAAGAAATTAAAGAAGAATATGTTATTCCCACATCCCAGGAGGGTAACCAATTGTCAGGTTGGCAAACATTCAAGAAGGAAGACTGGGAAGAGAGTGCATTGTCATCACAACGTACAACAAATTAGCTATGAGATTAAAAATGTCAACAAATTGTTTGAAGCAAAAATTCACAGAATTTTTCCCAAATATCAATAAAGGATGACTCAACTCCAAAAGCCACTGACCATACATAACTGGCAAAGAGTTAAGATATTGCCAAGAAGCAGCAAGCAAGCACACATTCAGTCTTGCCACATGTATCGTAACTGACTGGCAATGCTATTGCTGAGCACCAGGAAGTGACAATAGAGCATTGCTGATATGAAATATCATAGTTCACAATGTTTTAAAATTATTTTCAATGGCCCATAAGATAACGTCCATTGCAGTCTATCTTCCTTCAGTACACTGCATACACTGTTCAAGGTAAAACAAAGAGTCATGATAAAAATTGAGTTGCCTATTCTTAGTGAAAATAGCTTATCATTAGGAAAAATGAGGCTCTTTGAAATTACCAAATGCTTTCTTTAATAATTCTGAAAACACTGGAAACATTCCCACAATCATTTGAAATGGAGCATGAAATTCTATTGTTTAGTGTTGACTATACAAGGATTTAGTCAATATTTTTAATCCTAAGAATTTAAATTTGGATTGCTTCAGTTTTAAATATCCCACATTTTCATAGTATTAATTTATTTCCAAGTAGTAATAACAGTAACATCTTGCGTTCCATTGTCTTATGCAAACAATATCATGGGTCAGCTCTGGGCTAGTGTGCGGATATCTTTTCTTCTACTTCATAAACAAAAATGTCACCTAGTAAAAATCTCAGAGCAATTGGCAGGACTTTGCTTTTATGCAAGACATGGTGGAATGGGAGCTGCATGGAGGGAAATTGACTAAGACAAAAATGTAGTTAGGAAATACACTGAAAGGTATCAAAATATTCAAGGATGTGATAGAAGGGAAGATAGTAGGAGTGGGTAAGATGGTAAGATAAAAATTGATATTTTTGATGAGTATATATATGAAGGGTTTAGGTTACATATGCAAAGTTCCCAGTGACCAGCAAATGTGCTTTTGTTTCGTTAGTGCCAGGAGTATTGTAAAACTTTCTCAGACTTTAGTCCTTATTAGAAATCTATAATATGCCTAAAATTAAATCCCAAGGTGCAATCACCATGTATGCTCATGGAACTTTTTTAGAGTTGTATGCTGCTTCAGTGTAAACCTTAATGTAATGGTTAAATGGGATTACATATTTGGAAATATCCTCATGACACATCCATTCTTGAAACTTTCATCATTCCATTCCCATTGGTTTGCAATAAATGCAGAAATTACTTGTACAAAATTTAAATTAAGTAGTAAAAACAATGTATTAATTTTTCTTTGAAATTACTGTTGCTGCAGTTAGCAGGTAAGTGAAAATGAGTTCCTGTGTTTAAATAAATGGTCTATTTTATTTTTTATTTGTTAACAGTAAATAATATTAAATTCGATTCATTTTAAATAATCATACTTTGCATACTCCCATGAACTTGTCCGTCACTTATTCATTAAATGAGTCACTTGGGATTTCAGTAGTAGTAGTAGTAGTATTTAGGGGAGGCGACCGACAGCCGAGGTCATTTTGCACCATAGGGGATGGACAGGAAAGGATGAAGGGTGGAGAGAAACCCGGCATTGGCATTAGCCTACTCTTTACGAAAGGTGCCAAGGGGTCCGCGGCTTAATGTCCCATCCGACGGACGGCGCACTCACTTAAAAGTGCCCTCCACAAAGCACCTCAAGTAGGGGTACCACTGAAAAATATTCAACACCACCAGGATTTGAACCTGGGCCCTCTGGGTGGGAAGCCAGTATGTTAGCCCCCGCACCATCTTGATCCCCTTGAGATTTCAGTCATTGAGGAATACATTTGATGCGACTATTATAGCCAATCCTTTATTCAGCTTAATTCTTTAGCAATTTGGGTCATGATGAAATCTACTATAGACTCATCAACTCAAAAATATTTTGAAACATTCCAAACTCATGTTATTTAAGGAAACTTTCATATTATACAAAACTAATGGTGTAAAGAGAAGTCTTCATTCTTTTTGGCTGTACACACTTTAATTTCAATTTATTACTTGCCATCGACGAGATATCTTTAAATGTGATATTCCTGCAATTTGATCGCTATTATGTATCTCTAGCTTAAAAAATTGAAGATGAAAGTAAAGACAAAGTTTGAATTACCTTTTTGCTGTTAGTTTTTTTTCAGGGCAGTCTCCTCCTATGAATTCAAAATTTTTATAAGGTTTTAAAACTCCTTCTCAGGAGGAATCTTTGTTGATCAACATTCAGTTCTGCAAACATGATACATTTTTTTGATTGCTTACATGTTCTTAGTCATAGCTAGACTCACTTACCTCATAAGGTTAAGTACCCTCTTGCACATGACTGTGTTTGAAAGGGGGTAAATGTGTTCCCCCTCCAAACAAAAAAATCCTGCACAAGGAACACAACCATTTGAATCCCCAGGTGGCAGCCAGAGCTGTGACGACCACATAGATGGGCGATCCTTTGAGGATGACGGAGATGACTACGAAGACGACCGCGAAGAGGAAAGAAGTTCCACCGGTAGCTTCAGTTCAGCCAGCAGGGCTTCCTTTGACGCAGTGCATTGCTTTGCCCAGCCTCCGCCTTCCTCTTCCTCCTCATCCTCCTCGTCTGCCACACCTGCCATGCCCTCCCCCTCAGGTGGAAGCACATGGTGAGCTGGAGCCATACCAGTGGTGGTGCTTCGTGCACCATACTACTCTCTTGAGCCATGTGCTACGCATCATAACAATGCCACTCTTGAACGAGCATTGGAAAAGAGTTTACCTCTATGGCTAGGAGTAAATTATTGTCGCTATTCAAAGACTTTTCATTGAGTAATTTTCAATCGTCATGCCCCTCCCCACTCCCCCTGCTTATCGAAACACTCAAGCATGAATTTGGCCTAATTTTTCTGGCTTCAAACGGTATGATACTTATTTAGAAATATCAAATTTTTGACCATTTCTTTGATAGTTTTTTCTGATAATAACGACTTTTATTCTCAGGCTTTTTAAAAGTAATTTAAAGAGGCTACTAGCACAGCTTCTGTCATTTGCTCATTTCTACTGAGTGAACAATGAAATTACTTTACAATAACTTTGATGCAATTTGTACTTTTAAAATGATCTAGAGAGAAACAAATATGTAGATAATTTTATCTAAGCAAGCAGTTGTCTGTAATACACGTACATTCCATTCGAGCATTTATTGCAATAAAATGGAATATACTTTTTAACTAGTGGAAATTCATGAGTATTACCACGCAAAATCTATTTTGTAACTGGTTGTTTTTAGCCCATGTCATATTTAAAAAAAAAAAATATCCTTTCTGGGGAATTTTGATAAAGGCGACATTAAAACTGTTTGAGTCGTAATGTGATTTGTTTGTTCAAAAATTTGCCATAAAAAGAAGTGACTTACTCCAAACAGAATCAATGGTTAAATCTTCCAAATTATTAAAGAAAATTGACATGGTGTACATATATTTTTGCAAAAAATAAGAATTGGTGAATTGACCTAAAAATTTTTAGGGTTTAGTTTAACCAACAATTTGAAGAGGCTAATTTCATAGACAACATATCATTTGGTACAAACTAATTTTAAAGCACTACTCAATATATATGGCCATTGTTTACTTATTAATAATAGCATTTTATATGAATTAATAAGACATTTCTCTTATAATTCTGGGTTAAAATAAACACAACAAAAAATTTATACACAGTTTACATTGTTTTTATATAATTGTAAATGGAGAGAGAGTAAGTATTGCTTCCGAATTGTGTCTTAAAAAGAGTTCTTTAAGACATCTCACCCACCATGTTCTTATACTGGCTGTAAAGAGCTTGTATCATGAATTCAGTTCTGAATAAAAGGAATAACTGTTTCTAATAAATGTTTGATTTATTATGTCAAACAGCATCCTTTTCAATGCCCTAAAAACTAAAATGCAATCCCACTGCTGATTTTATCCTTAAGCTTCTGCACATCACAAGGCAAACAATCTTCTTCCTCACCATAAGACTTTACAATCATGTCACACACATTTCTTAACTTGAAAAAACTGATGAATGGATTGGGGGCTGATATCCTGCTCCTTTCAAACAGTTCCTTCCTATCCCTGAGTACTCCAATTTCAGCTTCCTTCACACTTATGATAGCCTCTAAGGTTTTCTCCTGAGTTTTACTCCCCGAGATAGGAACTGCCTCTGCTCCCTCACCTGTATTGTCTGATTCACCATCACCTAAGCCTTCTCCCTTGGGAGAGCATTCCTTTGAGTCTATGCCATTTTCACCCACTAACGGCTTATCCAAAGCACCCGAACAACTGTTCTCACCTGCCATCCTGGATTTACTTTTTGCCTTGATCAGTTCCTGCTCCATTTTATGTATCTCCATCTCTACCTTGAAGTAATCGGCCACCTGAGGATCAAGAATGTCCTCCAGGTTACCAAGCATGAATGCTGCCAGCTCCGACCAAGGCCACTTGTTTTCATTCTTGACCACCCATTTTCCCTCTACCCACGAGACTGCTGCAAACACAGTGTATGCTTTTATGCTCCTAGTGAATCCTTCAGGTTGAGAGTCTGCTCCAAAACCTTCAAAGAGCTGGGTGATGCTCTCAGGACCTGAAAATTGTAGGTGGTTACAACCTTCTAACAATGATTCTCTTATTTTGTTTCTTTTATGCATGTAATAAATTAAATTATGGTATACACGACAAGGTATGATTTGGGGAGAAGAAAAGTAGATACGATTGGCAAAGCCTATTGTGATAATGAAAGTTCCCACAATTTTCTTTACAGAGTTCCCAACTTTTCTTCCTGTAAAGTGCTGCCAATGTATAATCCATTAAATCAATATGATTCCTTGAACAATCGTTCAAATTTTACATTAGAGAAGATAAAAAGTGGGAAAGATGTAAAAAGATAAATTGAAGAGGTTCATGGATCTAAAATAAACCATGTAGCAATAAAACCATTAAAAGCATGGGAATCAGACTACTATAGCCACCCTGAATTTAAGGAATGTAGGAATAATTCTGATTATCAAATGCTTTATACTATACAAACCATTTGGGGCTAGCAGGCTGCATAACTTCAGAAGACTGTGATTCCATACATCTTCAGATTTTGCACCCAACACTTGTTGGGAGTAGCATAATGACATGGCCTTTAAGATGTGATTCCATTTTTTCAAATTGACCTCTCCTTCAGACGAGGCAGCGCATATACTTAAAGCAAGCTCCTCTGCTAACTCTAAAAAGAACTGAAAAATAACCAAACCATAAGTAGTAGTGGTAGTTTTAGGGGAGGCGACCAACAGCTAAGGCCATTTGCACCATTGAGGATGAATAGGAAAGGGAAGGGTAGAGATAAACCTAGAATCAGCATTAGCCTACTCTTAATGAAAGCAAGAGACCCAAGTAGGGATTGGGATACCACTGAAAAATATCTGCCTTCTCCAGGATTCGAACCCAAGCCCTCTCAGTGGGAAGCCAGTACATTAGCCACTGCACCATCCCAATCCTCACCAAATCATGAACAGAGTACATATAAACATGTACATATGCTTACATTTTCATACAAATATGGGGAAAATGAATAAAAACAAAAAGAAAAAACAACATTTTGAGGAAGGTGGAAGTGTGTAATTTCCAAGAAGAAAAAAGCTTTCTCCATTGGGCTTGAACCATGAGCCTTCGACTTTCCAGGCCAATGCTCTACTAATTGAGCTATTGATGGAACAAAATTACCACTGCAATCCTTGGGGGATTCATGCAACAAGAGATGGCACTTGTGGGTGCTGTTTCATCCACCACCAGAGGAATGAACACGGCAAGTGTATCAGGGAAAGCATTCATGCGTTATCATAAAGAGTAAGTAGAGTCCATTCAAAGGCATGCACAGGCAGAAGAAGTAAATGAGTCTCAAGGGACAAATATAGGTATATTTGTTGCATTTCCACAAAATAATGTTTTCAGCACTCTGCGAAATGTACTGTAAAAACACAAATACTTTTACTTTGCCTTGCTTATTTTTGCATCGTTTTTATCTGTTACTGTCCTGGATTTAGGTTCATTATTTGCCGCTGCAGCTAGTAAAAATTAGTGTTGCAGCGGTTTAGAATAAGGGGTGTAAGGTGCATTACAATACTGCATTAATTTTAAAAATTCCGGTCAACAATGTCTTAAAACAGATTCCTTGGCCTTTTAAATACTTTATATAAATAGAGTATTTATCTGATGGGTTGGGTTTTAGTAACATTTAATGTTCAAGAAAACAAAACTCACATTTTTCACTGCATCCGCAACTTTCTCCCCTCTCCAGTTGGAGATGCATGTGTATGCTTCACTGGCAGACAGCTTATCATCATTACTCCACGGCAGTGACGTGAATGACTTCAGGATATTTTGTGAACTCTGACCCAAGCTTGAATCTCCTTCTTTCCATCTTTGTGTAAGCCATTCACACAAAACATTGTCCCCTCCATTCTCATGAGCCTTGAAGCATTCCTCCAATTTCCTTTGCAGTTCTATTACCAGGGAAAGGGGCTGGAAAGTTAAAAAAAAAAATAATGCTTTTTTTTAAATCATTAAAACATTTGAACGAATCCTTGACATTGATGAAGAATTTGCTGTCAAAAGTTTCATGCCAAAGTTATTTAAAATAAAGTTTTACTTATCATTTCAGATTGCTTTTGTGAAACCGTACATACATAGAATCATACATAGGTTATCCTTTACTTTTAAAAACATAGGTTATCCTTTAACATGAATAATATTAAGATCAGATGTCACACAATTTTCTTCAAAATCTCCAATCTATGATTCCTAAAAAATGGAAAACACAAAATCGAGGCGAAGATATCTCAGGTCTTCCAGGAGTCAGGTTCTACATTTCACCTAATCTTCAATATGTCTCATATACAGTGGAACCTTACTTACCTTGCACATCATACCACGAGTTATTCGCATTACAAGCAAAAATATTGGTCCTGAAAACAACTCTCTTTATACGAAAAGTGAAGAGTCAGGCTTGATGTTGTGGAATCGAAACATAATTAGAACTTCATTGCAATTTTCCACAGTTAAAACTTTATTTTGACCATGGTTTCGATACACTGTATCATCATCAGGTGAGGGAAAGTACAAGGGGAAGGAATATATATACCAAGCTACAAGAAGGGGTGGCAGGGGAGGAAAGAGCGGGGGGAAGGGGGGGTTTGTCATGAAGAGAAAGGCAGGAAAAACCAATGGAACTGCCTTTCTCTTCACGACAAACCCCCCCTTCCTCCCCTGCCACCCCTTCTTGTAGCTTGGTATATATATTCCTTCCCCTTGTACTTTTCCTCACCTGATGATGATACAGTGTATCGAAACCATGGTCGAAATAAAGTTTTACCTGTGGAAAATTGCAACGAAGTTTTAATTAACTCTCTTAATGACTGTAAGTGACTACAAGCAAAAATATTGGCCCTGAAAACAAATCTCTTAATGACTGTAAGTGACTTTTCACGCAACAAGTGACGAGGGGAGGGAACTCCCTGATTCATTCCGTGCCTCCTCCTGCTCTGCGTGCTGGCTCTGTTTGTCTCTAGCACTCACTCAACTAGCATATTCACATTGCCAGTGATCAAACATTTTGCCAAACTAATGTTCAAACATATTATTCGTGATTTTGTTGTGCAAAGTTTATTAATATTTTGCGCATAGTTTTAAAAATGACCCAAAGAAAAATCCATAAGAAGAAAGTCATAAGAGAATGAAAATAAAAGTAAAAATGAAAAGTAAAATAATTGAAAATCAGGAACAAGGTGTGAGCATATCTGATCGCACATCAATAATCAACCAACATCAACGATTGGCTTTTTCTTCGAGAACACGGATAAGACTAAGGAGATAGAAACTTCAAATAGAGCAACAAGAGTATCTACAAAAGGTTACATATTCTCGAAAAGATGTTGAAAGATTGCTTCTCATATGCATAAATGAAAAGCATTTGCAATACGACACCATTAACGAGAGTATAATTTGTGAGCAGGGGAAAAAGATTTTTGCCAACCTTGTTAACTAAATGTCAGGATCATCAATGGCCAAATAAGTATTTAAGGGGAGACGGGTGAGTTTTGAGAAGTTAACAAGAAGAACCATCTGTTGTGAGGTATGGTGAAGCAGCAAGCTCCAAGTCAAAGGCAGTGGAGAACTTCATCAGTGACTTCAAAAAGCTCATAGATTCTGAGGGTTACCTTCCAAAACATGTTTTTAATTGTGACAAGACAGTTCTCTTCGGGAAGAAGATGCATAAGTGAACTTACATTTGTGCAAATAACAGTAGAAGAGAATACATTACCCAACCATGAGGCAATCAAAGGCCGTCTCACGCTGCTATTTTACACAAATGAGAGCAGCAATTTGAAAATCCAAATCCCTGCTTTTTTACCATTTAGAAACTCAATGAAGCTTCAAGGAGTGTTACGTCCAAAACAGCAGACTAAATTAGATGTGGAGGTCACAGGAAACTTTTGCATTGTACCATGTGTGTGAGGCATCACCCTAATAAGGCAGTGGCATAAATTTATTTTACGATCATTCTGAGTCTCTTTTTTACCAATATCTGAAGCATTGGCGAAAACAATAATCTCTAGATAGCTTTCTAGTAAAAAGGAATTAGGTATGTACCATTAATAATTATTAATTTATTTCAATTCTTTTTTTGCTTTTGAGTTTGCATTCCTGGTTGCTCTATTCCACAATAGAAGAATATGTGAACATGATCCAAAATCCTAAATAATGGGTAGGTAATTAAAAAAAATTAAAAATTGGCAATATTTTCCACAAAATAAAATTTATTAATGTGACTGGTTTCAATGTAACTACATTATGGTCAGGTCGCATTGATAAATTTTATTTTGCGGAAAATATTGCCAATTTTTAATTTTTTAAATTTAGTTATGATATTCCACAATATCACGCCTGAAAAGTCTCTTTTTATTAATGAGTAGAAAACTTTTTTGAAAAAACCTTACACAGAATTTTTTTTCGGCATGGAATGCATCATCATATTTTTCATCAATAAAAAGTCGTTTCACAAAATGAGTGTTTCACTTTACTAGAAAGATTACCAAACTGATTATTCTCATATTATGAGGTTCCACTCCATTGTATATTGTACAGCTACTGCATCATAGAATTAATATATTATGCTTGTACCTGCTCGAGGGTTCATTTGATTTGGCTGTGCGGACATGAGTGGCAGGGCAGAGGGACCAGAAGTGACCTGTCAAGCCTGAGACAGTCATCACAGATGTTCTGTGCACACAACCTCTTGCATTGCGGCAAATAAACGGTGTAACTGTTAATAGCAACTTCAACCTCAAACAATACCCATAACCAAGCCACTATAATGCTCATACATTGTATTCAGGACTTCAATGCTCATACTTTCACAAGCAACAAAGCTCCAAAGTCTGTTTTGAACTCTTACCATTACCAATTATCTCCCAGTATGATGCAAAATAAGTAAAGTTCATGAATGTCCTAAGAAAGTTCTAATACCATTAATTATTAACTCTAGAAGCCCACATAAACAATAATGTGTACTCAACCACATAGAAATTCACAGTGGAAAAGGATTCTGCAATACCTTACTTTAATTACAACATCAACATACCAAAAATATCAGAGCTTTATCTCTTGAAAATAAGCAACAATGTATTGCCTACATTGATTAAATATCAACAGGCAATTTGGGTCTGATTTCTATAAATCTACTCCTCTTAATGACTAACCTTCAGATCTTTCACTTTATTGACGCAATCCAAAGCTGCATCCCAATCATTGTTCTGAAGGTTTATATGCATACACTGCTTACTGAACATAAGAGCAAGCTGTTTCCCTTCATCTCCAGCCTTCAGAGCCAGAGCAGCTGCTGTCGCTATGCACTCGGGATAAGTAGATCTGTTGGCAAGAGCCTTTGCTGCCGCGAGGTATTCTTCAGCTGCAGTGAAACTGAAGTGAAAGAATTAGGTGTTACTTACACATGTTCACTGAAAACTCAGCTTTCCGAAAAATTTTATAATTCAGAGTAAAAAATTGAACAGCCTTGTATCTAAGGGCAAATGCCACACTTCCGATGGCCCATTTAAAAAAATCCAAGAGTTCTTGTGAAAATGTTGAATATAGTTTGAATTTTGAAAGTGAAGGGGATCATAACAACAAAATCAATGAATACTGCATAGAGAGCACTGGAAGTTAAAAGTAATATACATGGAAAAGCTGTGAATTTACTGATGTCCTGAACAAATTTTTGCCAAGAAATAATCTGCATGAGCAACTGGTAAAGAACAAGAGTATGCTATTTAGCTCTTTATGTGTGCAATTACATGCTTTGAACTTGTATTATTAGTCATTTCTCCTGAAGAATGTTCTCATAGGTTTAATCTTGATTGCAGGAGTACAAATTAGCTCCTACCCAATAATACCTCTGATCAAGGCCTGTTCAAAAGTGATCATTAACTTTTTATCCCCAAAATTCTTTAGCAAAAATCACATTTTAAATTGAAGGGCATCGCCTCAAGGCTTAGCTACGTGGAATTTCTCCGCCATTGTAGTAAAAAAACTCGGTCATTCCACAATTTACAATTTAGTTATCACCCAATCATGGTTTTGCTGCTGCATGACATCATCAGGTAATGAATTTATTTAACTAGTTGCCTAACGTTAAAAAGACTGTTCAATGTGTTATATTGAAAGTAAAACTATTACTGTCGGTCATTGAGGGGATTTTATTCAATTCAAGAGGTTATTGACACATCTCACTTTTGAATGACGGATCAAACTATATAATTATGCACAGGGATTTCAGTTGTTGACGATATCTTTTGAGGAGACCAACCATTAAACCATAAATACATAAATGTGAACTAGTTTAGTTAGTATTATTTACTGTAATAATTCGTAATGAAAAGATAATATTTGCTGTCATAGAAACTCATAAGGCAAAAGAGAAAAATTAATAGTAACTCCAAATAAAAAGGCAAGTCAGGGGCTTATGAATAATTCCTTTACATGTCAAGAGTTTATACATGGTTTTGAATCCTTGGTAATACTTTACCATTCAAGGAAGGGTTGAGAAAATAGATTATCTTCAAAGAAATGCAGGGGGATATCAAGACAGTTACAGTAAAGAAATCATCCACTGATTGTGCAGTGAAATGCAGAAATTTCACAGGGCAAAAATTGTTTGCATTGACCAGGATTTGAAGCCAGATCCTTCAATTTTCACATTCCAAGAAGGTGCATTGGTAGCTTAATTGGTTCAAGTACTCAGAATTACAAATCAGGAATTCAAATATGCACTCTTGTCACTATCTGTTACAAAAATTTAACATGCTATCAGAGTTTCCAAAGAAACTGCGGGAGATGCCGCTGGGTTTGAATCCCATTCAAGGCGAATGATTTTTACACTCAGAAAATGTTGCATTGAAATGCTATCAGAGTATTGCATACATATTTTTACTTCATATCAAAAACAATTTATCATCATCTAACATTAAAAACTCAAGTGTCAATTCTTATGAGACTACATCCCAGAATAACTTTCACAGACCAAACGTGCATACTCATTCAACTGCAACGGGACCTAATCCCATGGCATTAGTGTTCTTTAACAAATTAAGCGGTAAACTCAAAAGCAATTTGCAAGATGTTACTTTTCAAAAGAAAACTCAGGAAATTCTTAAAGATCTTCCTCTTTGATTTGATCCAGGAGTTTCTGGAGAAAGATAATCTCTCTCCAGAGTTTAGTATATGTTTGCATACACTATTGGTGGTGTTATTAAGTTTACTTGTATATATTGCTGTTTTTGAACTTCATGATTTTGATATGTCCTATATAATGCATGCATTACAAGCTTTAAACGTTGGATATATATACAATAATAATTATTTTTTTAGGAACTCGAATTACACCTTACCACATGGCAGCGACTTCATAGTTGCCTTTATGGAAAAGATTCCATCCCCACTCTACCATTATCTCATGCGCAGTTGGGTCATCTGGAGCCAATCGGCAGTGCGCAATGGCCAAGGCTTCTCTATAGAGGGATCGACTTCTTAGAAGCTTAATCGCATCATCAACCTTTGAAACAAGAAAGGAACACGTGAAATAATATCAACATTATAAACAAAAGCAGCATTTTAACCATGGATATTTTTGCTTATGCTTTCAGTGCATAAAAGTTCTAGGCCTGGTGAGATGGAAGGAAAGAAGATTTTTGGGAGAAATACATAGGAGGCAGGAGAGATGAATGCAGACAGAGACTGAATGAAGGGGGATAGAATATATACGGAGTAGGCAAGGATAAGAAATATAATGATGGAAAACCTGTAAGAAAAGGTACAGGTTTGTATCCATCTAAAACTTCGCTTAAATAGAAGACTACCAAATAATAATTTCAGTGCACAACCTTGTAGGTGGGCGGTCTCAATGCAAGGCTCCTCTCTCTAAGGAGAAGTGAAGAGAGTTCATTGCAAAACACATTCTGATCATATAATTTACCATCTGGGAACAAGTTTAGTATTTTCTCAATACATGTCACCAGTCCAAGAGATTGGGTAGGTGAAAGGGAAGTGGAGAATACTAGGCCATTGAAGCCTGGGTCTTGGATGGACGGAGGAGACAGAATTGGTAGCCTCCTGTGATAGGGGAACTTTCAATTCACCCTCAGAAGAGTAGCAAAAAAAAGATAACTGTTCACCATGTCAAGGGTTCATTCTACTTTTAAAGCCTTTTTGAGAACCAATGCAAAGTGCTTCCAAATCCATTCAGGGATTGATTTTAAGAATCAGTAATTTTTTTAACATGGTTCAACTAGTGCTCTTTCCTGAAAATTTAGAGTGAAAGGGGGGAAGAACACTACAATGACTGCGGTCCAGAGCTAAGATGTCTACACCCTTCTCTCATGCCTGACAATTATTTATTTATTTATTTATTTATACAGTATAAGTCCGAAAACAGCACATTAAGGCCTTTACATCGAACTATTAACAACGATAACAATGTCACATTTACAAACACCCAAGCCCTAGATGGAGGGAAACTCACCCAGGCGGGAATCGAACCCGCGACCCTTAAAGATAAAATGCACATCCCCTCACCAGAAAAATTACAGATGGTACTGTGGTGAATATTTCAGGAAGCATAATAATTCTCACAAGTAATTTGAACATGCCATGCTCGCGAGCGCAGTAGGAACCAGTTAACATGACATGCTCGGATCCAATCCAAGAGAGTTTCAGGATGGACAAACCGAGTTGAGGGTTCCCGCCCTACTAATGACCATACCCCCCATTAGGGGTTACCGTCAAATAACCAGGCCACTTTGCCTGCTGTTGGGCAGATAAATCAGCATCATCATAATACCCTGGTCCAATAAAAAACTGAAAGATGATTTATTCAAACTTTGAATTTATAAAGAATTGTCAAAATCATTTGTAAATTTTGATATCTTACACTAAAACTGCAAGACTTCAACAAATATTTTTGGAACATTTAAAATTTTAAAAACTAGGAGCGAGTTTTCTGGAAGTAAAAAAGGTAAACCTTATGATGGCAAAAATTCTGGAAATTCTTGCAAAAGTTCAAACCACAAAAAACATTGGAAGACAAATAGCAAAAATAAATCACAACTCTAGGAAAACCAATCCTAGGATTTTGATAGCCTAAAGTGATGATAGTTTAACCCTGTATATATTGAACTGATTTCTATCATACTAAAGGGTGAGTTAGCTATACCAGACGTTTATGGCTTGAGTAACAGAAATAAACCATCAGGTAATGCAAAATCACCTTTTATATAAAAGTTCCACGTTGTAATAAAATGATGGCTTTGAAATGTTCCATAATTTATATTTAGACCCAACGTTTCAAAAGGCTAATGCGATGTTCAAGGTTACAATTACATTCAAGTTCTCATGGAGAAATATAATTTTTTGTCTAAACTGACATACTTTGAACCTATCCAATGAAGAGCATAACAAGCTGAAAAGCATTGAAATGGTTAAGTTTGGCAAAGAAAAAGGCATAAACACTAAAGCCAATTCACCCAAGCTTATGGACTGATGGTATTTTTTTTCTTGTTTCCCACATAAAGTGAAGGAACTCACTATTAACTTATTATGCATGCAATCAACCTAGAGTCATTTGGCATTCAACCGACTAAATCAAAGCTTTACCTTATGGCAAGCAAGAAGGTAAGTCGCTGCATGGTTGTATTTTCCATTTGCTGCCAACTGTTCAGAGTAAGCTTGACAGGCCTCCACCCACAGCCTGAAAAAAAATTAAAACTTTTATTATTTCTCTGTCTCTCAAGTAGAACTGCCCAAAAACCACAGACAGACATCCTAGATGTATTCCAGTATTGCTGCATGGGGGCACCCATATAATTCCATGTACCTCTTTTGGCTGCAAAAATGAGCAATGAGAATCCTAAGTAAAGTTCCAAGGATATGTAGTTGTAGACCTAACTTTAAAATATTCAAAATCTTAAATATTCCCTGAATGTTAACAGGATGCAGCGCTTAAATCTGGACTAACATGCGTTTCCTCCAATGAGATTTCTTCGCCAGGTCAGCGAAACCTTCCCCAGACTTCTCTGAAGCATTATACTTAACCACAATACAGTAAACAATTGATCTGAGGTACGAGAAGAATCAAACTATTTCAAAACATAACGCCTGGCGCGAACACTTTCGGTAATAGCGGCTCTTTGATCGTACCCCACACTTGTTAGTTAGTAACATCTTGGCTATTTTGAGGTTATGACTGTTTACTAGATACCTATAGCTTTCAAGAATACCAACTGCAAACTCCAGTGGAACTACAATATGGTGACTACATCAGGTGATGATGATGTAATACATCGAAACCCGGTCGTAAAATATTTAAAAAATTTTATCAAATGGAAAAGTGCTTCGATCAGTAATTCATTCCATATACCCTTCTATTAATGTTCTCTTTACAGCCAGGGCATCACCTATTCTCCCCAAGTTTGAAGTGCACTTACTTATGAGAAGCTGTGGGTGCCATGGAGACCAACCAGTCAGATAGGTTTCCCTTGGCAATGGCATCTTTTATCATGTCTGCAACATTTCCTCGCCACAGCTCCATCAGCTGGGCCTGCTCCATGTTGCCTTGAGATTTGTGATGCTCCTCTGCCAAACAGAAACGAGTATCATTTTCAATCTCAAAACCACTTTTAAAATTCTCTTCATACTTTAGATTAAAGAGATTCCCCTGAACATATTCATTCTATCATATTCTCTATTCATGTCTAGAGATGAGAGCATGTAGGAATCAAGAGTCAATTAACAAAACATTTACAGACTCAAGCTTCTTAATGACATGTATAGAACCATTCTGATCTGTCTTTTTGAGACATGAGGATGAGTGGGAGGTTGAATTAGATCAAAATCAAATGTATAAGAAACAAATTTTGTTGTCATGGTTTACCCAGTTGATATTTAAAACTAATGTCAATGGTTAAACATTTTATGCACTCACCCTCTTTCTTCAACAAGTGATGCATGTCATTCCTGTCTCCGAAAAATAGTAATTTTGCACTGTTCGGCTCTTCCCTTGCCTCCAAAGTCCCCTTTTCTTCTTTTTCCAAGAGTCGGCGTACACCATTAACCATGCCAATACCACCGGAAACCTTCCATGAAATTGGAAACAGTGATCCCTTCCACGTAAAGCTACCTTTTGAACTCTCTACATCTGGATAAAGAATAACATTGTTTGATCAGTATTGCTCTTCAGCAATCATACTTTGGTGAGGAAAAGAAAAAGAATTATGTACAGTTGAATTACTTCTATAAATAAAAAGAGTTCTGCGATTCTTCTTAAAGATCCCATCACAAAGCCACCACCATTGATTGAACAGTTGGGCAAGATAATACTCAAAACATATACGGTTACATTCATTACTTTATGGAATTGACATATACACATAGATTAAAAAGTTTATAACCTATTCTACAGTTAGATGGTAAACTTCAAAGCATTTTCACATAGATAAGGCATGCACTCGGTGCTCATGAATCATATGCTGAAGATTGAAGCTGAAGGCAGAGTTTGAGAAGACAAGGATTGGGATGGAAGGAGTTTTTTTAATGAGAAGCTGAAAAAGAGGCGTACAAAGAGGGGGAATTTTTCAGTGATGACAGGGACATCAAAAAGAGGTAAGGAATTACCTACAGGGAGGGACTTTACTATGCACTCTTACTTCTTACCCCCATTGGACTAAGGGTTACATTTAAAACAGAGTTACGTTTTCATGAACTATATAGAATGGACAATGATGGCCACCAAATGGTACAATTAACAAATGACAATACAGGTTCCTTCAGTGTTCCAGTCCTCCAAATGTGACTCATAGATGACCTGACGTGTAAGTTCTTCTTACAATAACTACTTGGCAAGTCAACTAAAAAACCACATATGCAGATTAACCCCAATGAAGAGGGCAGCACTAAGACATTGCCCTTTTGTGACCATTCAAAAAACCCAAAGGTACAGTGGTGTAAATACCAAACACACCAGGAGGTGAGAATACAGAGCGCCATGCATCACAATGCTATTTTAGAACAGAAATTTGTTTCATCCCCAAAGATATACCGTATCAAGGTTTATCCATAGTCAAAGGTAAGGCATCAATGAGCGCACTGGACACACTATCCCTTGTTTTTAATAGGAAGTACAGAGTACTTCTGATAACATTCACCGGAAGGAATATTTCAAATTTGGAATAAATTCATAAATGTATTAACATCCTGGACCCAAAAGATAAATGGATGAGTTCCCAGCCATGGGTTTACTCAAGAAATTTGCCATGCAATTTACTGAGGAGGAATTATCAAGTTTTTTAGAGACTTAAAATAGCGGTTTCACTTTTGTGCTAACTTATTTTTTACTAGTTTAAACTAAGAACAATTGGAGCTTATTTCCTTTAGATATCAATTGATTGGTGAGTACAAAATGATTATTGATGATGTTACTTAAAAGTAGCTGATTCATTGAAAGTTTTCTTGAAAATGTTTAGATTCATTCAAATTAATATCATCACAGCCTCCGGCAAGTAAAGAATCTAGATGGCCTCTAAAGTGAGAGGAAGGGGAAGGGAAATTTCAAATGGGAACATAAATAATTTGATTACCATTTCCTTAAAATGAGCATTGAAAATCATGTTATATTTTGAAGAAATCACAGTGATCTAGTACAGATGGCAATGCATCTTGCAGTAGATAACTTTTTGATTAGAATATGGTAGGTATTTAAAAGGAATGTTGAGGATTTCGGTAATATCCATTTTGAATTTTATTAAATTCAAAAACATTCCTAAAGGCTCATCCCTCACCCTCATTGGATTGACACCCGTCTACAGCTCAACTGCTGAAGGGTCTTCAGAAAAACGTATTAATACACAAAAACAAAGAAGAGACTTTTGCTCCTGACTTACCTTTAACAGATTTGGCAACAGGCAAACTGGCACTACTTCCACCATTGGCCGTTTCTACCTTCTCCGTTGTTTCAGCAGAAGCCACAGTGACAGGGGGAGGCTTTTTCTTAGCACTTCCACCAGCTGAAGCAAAAGGAAGATATTACATTTCAAAGAAAAAATAAGAAGCATTCTCTTTCAAATTAATTCCACGATATTTATTATAAGGGTGGCGATTAGAGAAAAATGTGCTCAAAAAAATGGGGCAATAGAGCAAAGAGAAAAAGACTCACTGGTAGATTTCTTAACATATTTGCACATTGATATTCTCCATGCACAGAGGGTGAAATCTGTCGAACCGCTGATGATGACATCTGGGTCATAAGAGCTCCACATGCAAGCTAGCCCAGCTCCTGAATGTCCCATGAAACAAGCTAAGCATGTTTCATGGATCACGTCCCAAACCTAAAAGGGATTTTTCATAAAAGAGAGGAGAAAAAATATACAGTGGAGTTATGGGCAATCACTATTTATTATTTCAGGAAACAACAGTGGTTAAAAAAATTAACTGGGCTCTGTTAAATTTGGCAAAATGCAAAAAAATGGATAGCACAAAACTGTTTAAGTTAAAACATTAAAGACTATCGACCTTTTATTTTATAAAATCAATAACTTTTAAGAGAGCATATGTATTTAGAACTTGCATTTCTTAAAAAGCATATCTACAGAGTGCGGCGCTTAAATCCAAATAAACATGCGTTTCCTTGAATGAGATTTCTTCGCCAGGTTAGCAAAACCTTCTTCAGACTTCTCAGAAGCATTATACTTTGCCAAAATATCGTAAACAGTTGATCTGGGATACCCAAAGAATCAAACTATTTCGAAATATAATGCCCAGTGCTAACACTTTCGAAAATAGAGGCTCTTTGATTGTACTCCACACATGTATGTAACATCTCGTCCATTTTGAGGTTACGACTGTTTACTAGATGCCTATCGCTTTCAAGAACGCCAATTGTGACCTCAAGTAGAACTACGATATGGCAGGAAATTCAAATTGAAATTTGTCTGGATTTAAGCACTGCACCCTGAAGGTTTAAAAGTATTTTTGTTTGCCTTCATGATTATAAAATTATTGATAAAATTATCAATTAAATTTTGAGGTGCTAGGGAGAGAATATCCTGGATCATTCGTACACAAACATTTGAAAGTTTACTGCATTTAATACATTATTTAAACAGTCAGTGAAGCGGGGATAAAGTAATATGCTAGCTAAAATTGATTTTTAACACTCAACATGATGACAGTAATGAGAGGAAGATGCTAATGTAAACATGATGATAAATATATACTTTTAATCCTGACAGATGTGAATTATTCTGAATTTAATTGACTCAATAACTCTTAATTTGGATGCTTCAATTACAAGGAAATGCATTTCAACTTGCACAACTCAAAGTTTATAACCTACCAAAAACCTCATTTGAGCACAAAACCTTTTGGTTAACTGACAGCAAAACCTATCAGATTGGCATATCAAAAGCTGAAGGCAAGACTGCTGTCCTTTTTGAACTGAATTCAATTTTATTTAAGCTCAATCTCTTCATTCTCACCAGACCATTCCAGGGGAATTTAAACCTTTGGCCTTCAGGTTAGTATCACGAGTGCAGTAATAACCACCTCCATGTAAAGTTTGGGATTTTCACAACTTAAACTTTACATTGTATCAGAAGTCAATGAAACTTACCCTGATAGTGTTATCATAAGAAGCTGAGCACAGCTGGCCAGATGAATGAGGACTCCATGATAGATTGACTACCTTCTTCTGGTGACCAGATAGTTTGGCAACAGTTTGGATCGGATTATTATATTCAACTCCTGCCGTCACTAGATTTTGACAGAATTCAAAGAATTAGACATTTCAATAATTAAAATATAAAACACATAAAAACCACTGAAATCACCTGATTCCCAATAGCCTTATAGACATATACATTTGTATGTTTTAGAGCATACAAGTACTTTGTATCTAATATAGCAAATGAGGGTGGAAATCCTGTTCCCCTTATTTGCTGTTCTTGATAAGCAAATCTTTACTTTGGCCTGCCATTTCACTGTCCAAGTATTACGGAGAATGAATTATCAAATTACAAATATCATCAAATTAAAAATTAATTTCAAGAGAAAAGACTTTGTCAAGTGTATTATTAAGCCTGAAAGTCATATTAATAAAATTTGCAGTCTCAGGCATTACTTTATGGAGTTAGCATAACATATTGAAATGAAATGAATTTACTTTATAATTCCACACACTTTGATTTAAAAAACCCGACACAGGTTTTGGCATTAAACATCATCATCAGGTGGTCCTCATAGAAGTAAACTTGGTATATACACCTGAGATATAATATGTTGGAGGGGTAAAAAGTTTACAATGTACCTGGGAAGAAAATAGAATTAAATCTTTGACTTAGAAGAGTGATAGGTCTTGGAGTGGGGAGTGGGAGGGATACAAAATTTCGCTGGCAAGTTCATCTTTCCAACGGACACATTTCGAAATTTCTAACTGCTCCAAAGCATCGAGCCTTTGACCTTTATTTTCAAAATGAATGATTTTTGTCACAAAGTCACTTTTGTGATCACTTTCGATGAGGTGTTTTGCAAAGAGGGATGTTATGTTCTTATTCTTTATTATATTTGAAATCAGCTGGACGAACACACTAGACCAGTACGAGCACCAACAAGGAGATAACCCAAACACTGTGTGCGCCTGTGAGTTGCCACTATGCAGTTCTCCTACAACAGCGATGGCAGCATTGATACGTAACAAGTGTTGTCACCTTTCACACGGACCATGTATTATGGCGGGTGGTTGCTTTTCATTTGAATGCCCCTCATTGAATTAATGTGAAAAAAAAAACATAAGAATGAAAAGATAGTCACCTGCTTTAATTAGGTTTGTGAAGTCATAGACATGAATTACATTCTCATTGGATCCTGTTGCCAAACAATGGCGCATTGGTGATAGGCCTGTGTCTGACGACGTGCCTATTGGGTGCCAAACCAATGTCATTAATAGCTTACGATGAGCATATAAAGTATAAACAAGCTTCAAATGGGGAGGGGTGAACAGCTGCATAGTCCTGTAATGATAACGAAAAGAAATTTTATTATCACTTGTATAAAACAATGAATGAACAACATAGTTGCAGTTCGTCCATTAATTTTACTGTGCATTAACATCTATAGTGCTTCAAAAGTTAAACTCACACTGTATACACACACATAAAAGATATTCATGAGTAGGAGCTGCCCTCTTAATAGTAAAGAACAACAATGAATAAAATTTGAATGAGTAACATACAACAAACATCATAAATAATTTCAGATGCTCACAAAATTTAGTCTGCAAAATCATTTCATGGCGGGGGACAGGAATCAAGCAGGACACAATAAAAATATTTTTCAGAACATTTGGAATCACAAACTCTCCACAGAATTGTTAACATATTCTATTTTATCTCACAGAAGGAAGCTGATGCAAAAAACTAAGATGCACGATCACAATAGCAACATTTTAAATTTAAAGAAAATACGGAATAGGCACAACAGTAACTTTGATGAGTCACCCACAATTGTAAACATGAGTAATAATATTATTTATTGATCGAAATATTTTATGTGGATAAAATGTATTATAGGTCATTTGAATACATGGCACAATAGAGGAAGAACATGTATATAACAAATTTATAAGTCCAAAAGACTTCCAGAAAATCGTGCATTTTATACGTAGTGCCTCTTCTCTTACACTAAATACTAAGTTTCTTTTCAAATTATGCCCTAGAAGAGGAATTTCTTATGCCAGATGGCAAATGGTTGTAGACTTAATGGCTAAGTGGAAGGGACCATTGTTTATTGCTGTTGACTGACAAAACATGCGCACATCCAATCTTTCTCGAGTGTTCTGCTAATGTATTTGAGCATTGGTAATGAGTTCACTCCTGTAGTCCATAATATAGAGGCACAAGTGGTTAATGTACAAGCATGGCAAGGAGAAAATTTTCAACTCTTTACAGTATGCTCTACAGACTTGAGGAGCAGGTATTTTTGTTACACACCTTATACCTCTCTTTTGCACAAGAAACACTTTTGAAAATCCATGAGATGATTCCCAAAAAATGATGCCATTAGTTAAATGTGACTGGAAGATACAAAAAATATGCCAATTTCCACACTTCTAAATCAGCAATGTCGACCAAATTTCACAAAATATGTAAACATTTAAATAGTAGCTTTAAAATAAAAATCTTCAGAATTACTTTAAGCAGACCATCCTCCTCACAATAGTATGGCAGGCCATCACCATAGTAACATATAAATAACCACTATGCACTACTTCATGAATCAAATAACACTACATTAATCAATTTGATGGAATAAGTATACATATTCACATTTGATTCTTAGAATGAATCGGCTTAAACAACTTACCCATCACTATTTCCAACAGCAAGAAGAGAGTTATCAGGTTTCCATGCAACATCTGTACAAGTACCCATCTTCCTTTTATGTTCCACGTCACTCCCTCTCATGAGCAAACTCATTCTTTTAGGTTCTGTAATAAAAATTTTTGGAAATAACAACATATTTATGGAACCTAGCTAAATATAGTACTCACATGTGAATAAAATTAACTACTTCTTGCATTCAACAACTTTGAAGAAACAAAAGAAAGGACCAAAAACTGAAGAAGGACCAGTGTAAATCATAAAGAATATGATAAGTTTATAAAAGCCCAAAATCGCATAAATTTAGGGAAATAATATATATTTAAATACATTGATTCCCAATAAGTTGCACATAATTTTACCAATATTTCTGGCCATTGTATGTGAGTGTCCACTCTAAGTATGAATTTTATGTGAATACTGAAATAAAATTATGACAAAATACAAGTTTCAAACACAACCAAATAACCAAGGTGGCAAGGTGAAATTGAGCTTCTTACGGAATTTTTAAGAACGACTATTGCATGTGAGATAATTTTTACTTTAGCTGTTCAGGGTTAAAACCCTTTTCAGCTTAGAGAAAAAAATAGCAGAGATCTATGAATGACAATTACAACAGTCAACTGAATCCAATTAACACGTCCCAAATCAAAAAGATAGATTGGTACACAGTTTTGTAGCTATACAGGATAATATTGAAGGGCGTGAAGAGAGAAATATCTACATAAGAAGAACAAAATGCAAAGGGAAGAAAATTTAGCACATGAATCAAGGAACATAAAAAGCACAGTGAAACCAATTAAGCCCTTCCCTCAATTATCAATACTCTTTACTTTTAATTCATGAAAAGTGATACATTTTCTAATTTTAAATGTTAATTTTTAAATACCTTTTTCTGGTGCTTCAGGATTGTACTGGAGTATTTCATTGTCACCACAAGAGTAAAGGCAGTGCTGAGGCAGGGTTTCCGTGTCTCCTAATGTAGAGAAACAATGAAAACATTTTGTAAATAGTCTGCAGGTGCTTTCGATTGCTGATAGTGTTACAACTACATCTACACAATACCTTGCAAGCCACTGCAAGGGCACTAGCCATATATGCCAGGATAGTAGTTCACATATGCATTTGAATACTTGAGGCATGTCTCTTAAGTCACTACAGTTTCTATTGACTATCTAGAGATGCCATCACGGAAGCATTCGTCCATTTTTACATTGGTTTGAGTGTATTACAGATATCCAAGACTATTGAAATTCCCACTGATTGCAAAATAAGCACTACAATTTTTTTTCTGAGCGCAAAAGATGTGAGAGGTCGAAATTCATTGGTAAATCAATTAAGTGTGCGGAGAAAACACAATGAGCGATAGAATCGAAAGAAAATGGGCAATGGCATTTAATGATTGCAATACTAATTTTCAATAGACATGGGATGCACAGTAAGATTTCGTTGCTTCATGACAATACCCATCCAGTGTGGGACTTGTCAAATCCAAGATCTCATCACAACATAAGGTTGAGAACAATTTGATCACCCTCCATTTAGCCCACTCAGGGATGACCACTTGTTCCCACACTTTAAATAGCATTTAGGCAGTCAGCAGCAGCAGACGATGATAATGATGTCTAAACAGCCATTCTGCAGTGGTTGGTAAATCAGACAACGAAATTCAGAAGTTTGTTGTACAATATGATAAGTGGTGGAAATACGAATATTAATATTGGAGGAAACTATGATGAAAAGTAGATTAAAGTGCAGTTTTTCATGTAAAAATAAGATTGTTAAAAAATTGCACTTGTGCCCTTGAACATCAAAATGTTACTCCCTCATATATTTGCTATTATACAAAAACACTCATGCACGTACATGCTTATATGCAATATATATAATATGATTATTGGTGTGCTTTGATAAATCATTAAATTTCAGTAGTAGTTTTGAGGGGAGGCGACCGACAGCTAAGGTCATTTGCGCCATAGGGGAAGGACAGGAAAGGATGAAGGGTGGAGAGAAACCCGGCGTCGGCATTAGCCTACTCTTTACGAAAGGCGCCAAGGGGTCCGCAGCTTAACATCCCATCCGACGGACGACGTACTCACTCAAAGTGCCCTCCACAAAGCACCTCAAGTTAGGGATCGAGATACCTCTGAAAAATATTCAACACCGCCGGGATTTGAACCCGCGCCCTCAGGGTGGGAAGCCAGTACGTTAGCCCCCGCACCATCTCGATCCCCTCATTAAATTTCAGTCTTTTAGCATTCGGGTACTATGGTTTGATTTAGTCACGAATGCGTGTAATGTGAGGGAAGAATGAGCTATTGAATCTGTCAGTGGGTTTATCTCTCTCTTCTTTTATCCCAGTGGTTGAATCTACAGTAAGATGTAGATGTAGCCCTAAAAATTATCTTTAGCGGATGCAGGCTTCTCATACTTGAGTCAGATTCCCACACAAGCAAACTTGTGAATGACAAAGTTAAGGTTAAATCACACTGTTAATTCAACTCGGGAATATCCACATCCATGCTCACTTGCCATTCACATCTGAGGCTACACTCTAACTTGTAAAGCTTCTGTGGGAGCTAATAAGCATATGACCCACTAGACTAACATGGTGTCTTCATACAATTTCAATGAATTAAAAAAAAAGTCAGTGACATCAAAAGTCTCTACTTCGATTATTATGTAAATTCTAATGAACAATGTCAACCAAAAGTGAATGAAAACTAATTTTTGTCTCTCCTAAGGAAAGACAAAAATCATACTAATCATCAGGCTTATATATTTTCAGATGAAGTAACCTGTCAAAGGTATTGATAGATAGAAAACAAGAACTACTGAATAATATCCCATTCACTCATAACATTTGAAAATCGTACAAGTAAAAAAAAATCATTTATGCAGAATTCAACATTTTGAACTATGAATTTCATGCTTACAAAACTTGCAATCCCTTTGAAAACCATTCAGACTAACAGAGTTAAAACAAAAGATCAAATGAAATTATTCATCCAAACAGCTACAAAGCTTCAGAAAGCCTCAATGTCATTTACATCAAGGGTTTCTTTAATCTCTACAACAAACCACCAACAAAAAGTAAATAAATGGCTAGAAAACAAAAAATTGAAATTACGAGCAAAAGATATTCTCCAAAAATGTTGTCCAATAACTTTTATCAACACATCAAATTTAACAAGCTATAATTTGGATTTTGTCTATACCAAAAAAAAAGTACATTATTCATTTATACACTGCCTTAGTCATGCTGTGTTCACATATAGCGAACTTTTTTATGTTCTTTTTCCTTTACCAGTATTTAAAATGTTTTTGCCTATGGCTAATAAATATAATTATTATTATTAAACAAGCAGAGAGGTTCATTAAATCAACTGGGAATTCTAGCAATTTCTATTAATGAAACAAATATTATTTAGTCGAACCAATAAGTAAAATATTTTAGTAGATGCCTTCTAGATGCCCAGTTATCTATTTCAACAATTATCCTAGCGACTCAAAACTGAATCACAATGTATAAAAATAAAATGCTTTTGTGGAGCTGGGAGCTCTGAGTTTTCTTTGGGTGTGGAAGATGCACAAGGATTGGGGTCAATTAGGAGAAACTGTTACATGGTAAGCAGAATTGCCAGTGATTACCAGGCAAAGAGGGAGGGCATTATAACAACAGCTAGGAGGAGGTCAGGTAGCTCATATGATAAAGAGCCAGATTAGAGTATGTCCATTATTTCTAACGATAGCCCTAACTGCAGTCAACACATATTATGCACCTGGAAGCAAATAATATTTATTAACCTGAAATGCATGAAGTTGAAAGAGTACTTATAAACTTCACCAGTTAAAAAAAAGTTAACTATATAATTTCACACTTGAACAAACCTTCTTTATAGCAAGGAGGACCCCAGGAGAGGGAATAAACTGCACTTTTGTGTCTCAGAATGAAAACCACTGGCAGCCTCCCTGGTGTAATATCCTGAATTCCAACCCTTCCTTCATGAGTCCCAAAAGCCAATTTCATTTCTTGCATAGGATGCCATGCAATCTAGAAGGAAACAATAACAACAGAATGTATTCAACCATCATAAATGCAAAATGCCTTCATTTCTGTTTTCAAAGGGACTAAATTGAACTATGGAATTATATTTATGAATTATCTTAAACATGGGTCAGTGAAATACAGGTAAAATAAATAAATGTATAAATAAATTCCATCATACTTTGAATGACAAAAGAAAAAAACTAATTTTATTAAATGCTCATTCACAGCACACATATTATTGAATTGATATAATAATAATAATACATTTATTTGTCTGGAGATTTGTTGCATATTCATACATACACAAATATAGGATATATTATCTTAAATACTAATTATTTTAAATACATTAACATTTGGGGAAATAAATAAAAAAATGATTATCATTTAGGATAAACATTGTTCAGTCTTCTTAAATTATACATCGTTAGTGGATTTGTTGAACATGTTGGACCATAATGCAAGAACAGAATGATACAAATTTGATAGAGGTGAGTGATTGAGGCATGGCTAGGAAAGTTCAACTCTCTTAACACACTAAAATTTACTGAAAACTTGAAATCAACCTCCCATTTGCTCACAACAGTGAAAAACTTCTAGAGAGTGGGCTAAAATGGCACTTTCCCTATGAAAGTAATTCGGGTATTAAGACAGTAGTTAAGAGAAAAGAACGTATGACCTTGGACAGGAAACATGGAAGGATTTATGACAGACATAAAAGAGATGACACATGTAGGCATGAAAATGTCAGATGACTGAAGGGTTGAGCACATGGCTGCATCAAAAACCAATGTTAAGAATGACAAATAGTGGAGATGAAGGCTCGAATACATGATAACTTTTTTAAAAAATGGAATAGAATACCAGCATCAATAACTTGATTAAGTAACAAATACTTGGCGAGAAATAATGAGCTCCACGGCCTTTCAGTTAAAATAAGAGGGGGGAAATAAACTCCAACGGCCGTAAATTATTACGGCCATTGGAGTTTCTTCCCCCCTCTTATTTTAATAAATACTTGGTTGGAGGAGTATTTTATGCAGCAAAACAAAGCAACAGAAACCTTGTGGGTGCTGCCTCATTGTTATTATTGACTTACAAACATCTTACCTTGGACTCAGTCAAATTGCATCTTTGACCACAATGTATAAAAGTGCCAAAATCAAGGCAATAACAAGATGAAAGTTCCAAACAATATGTTTCCAGAAGGAATTCAACAGTTTCGATGGACAAGTTATTCCTACTGGAATTCTAGCATTGCAGTGTCTTTGCGGACAGTTAGTGTGGGGTTGCAGTTGGCATCATCTGGCCATAATTTCTTCTATTGCATTCTAACATTAAAGCGTCACTTTAAAGACCACAGACATCAAGGAAATCTGTGGCTAGCTCAGTTCAGCCATTCATGCAATTCACTACCATAACATTACATTTAATCATGAACCAAAAAGTAATATATGTAAGCTAAATACTTCAATTTGCTGTATTGCATATGCTGTTGGATCACAGTGAAATATGTCTTCATTTGAGTATCGCTGGGAATGTTACTCCAGTATTATAACTAATGATTAGAAGTAGTTGCATACAAATAGTCATGAAAATACACAGCCACTTACAGCCATCACTTTCCCTTTGATTTTCTGCCATAATGTGCTCATCTGTATTTCTTTGGTGTTTCCTGTGTTCCATATTCGAATGGAAAAATCTCCAACACCAACAGCAATTCTGTTAATCAAAAGAATAATGAAAGAAACAGATTAGATTGGGTCTACAGTTTCAATAATTTTTTGGGTATTAAAAATATACATTTTGCAAATAGAAATAGAGAAAAGACATGAATAAATTATGAATGTAATTTCATATTGCTGGCTTGCATAGACAAAGCCATGACCATGCTATTGATGAGCTAAAAAGATCTGATTTCATTTAATGTAGCTCAAGGGAGCTACATTAAAAATCTTGATCTTTGGAAAGACAGTCAAATGCTGAAGACTTTGGGGAGGATGCTGGAAAAGAGTAATGTAGAGGGAGGAAAAGAAGCATTTTGGATGGGATTAAGTGAGTTAAAAGAATTCAGAGCTGAAAAATGATGTGATATGTAGCATTGATTTAAAGAATATTTCTCATCTTGTTAGCATATAGTTTGGGAGAATATTCAGTAGTATTTTGAGCCATAATCCATCAAAAACCTATCCAAAGCCGTTAAAATACTGCTAAAATAATAAAGTGGGATCAGTGTGGTGCATTATCATTGGAAGCCTACTTATTAGAGGAAGGTATTATATAATCCCTGTAAACTTTCACATACAGAGAATCTCAGATCAAATTTTTGAGGGGACCAGTCAAAAAATAAGTAAGACTAGGTGGAATAATTTCGGGTAGCTGACTGGCAGTTAGGTTCATTTCCACAACTGGGGGGATAGGTGAGTAACTTGGAAGAGGTAGGACATTCAGGGAACTTGGGAAAGGATCGCCCGGCATCAGCATTGGCATGCAAAAAGCACCAAGGGATAACACAGTTTAATGTCACATCCAATAGATGGGAGTATTCCGAATGGTGTGGTCCCCACATAGCATCCCCATTATGGTTTAGAACACCTTTGAAAAGGAGCCCTTTCCAGTTCAAGCAATAGTGGATACCATGAAACAAACTATGCAGATTGAAATGTAATGAAATAATTGACTATGTAATTCCACACACTTTATTTTACAAACACGACCCAGGTTTCGACGTTGAACATCAGGTGGTCCTCATAGAAGCACGCTGGCTATATATACCTTCTGATAAAAGGAGGGGGCGGTTGGAGGGGTAAAATGGTTACAATGTAGCTGGGAAGAAAAGAAAAAAAAAACTATGCAGAGAAAGAAGCTGCAAAAAGTGTTGTGCCCACTCCTTAAAAGGTTTTGGTCAAGAGACAAATAAATAACAATATAATAATTATTGTAAGGGTAACGTCAGGATCTCTCCTAATATTTAGAGATTCATTTACTTCCTCGTATACTTTCCACATATCATCAGAGGGTGACAAAGATTCAAAAGGGAATCCCAGACCTTGCTCCACAGTTCAACTTTCTCCTCCATCGAGAGACGCCTGAGTCAGGGCACACTGCCCTATTCTCAGGCACACAGCATTGACCTTCTCTAGCTAGCAACTCCTAATGGAAGACTTAAGTTAAGATTGTACACTCATTTGATAAAAGAAAAGATAAAACTAACCTGCTTGGGTCAAATGGAGATGGGGCCATACAATACACAAAGCCACCAATGGTTGGGAGGTTGACGAGGATCTTCCCATCATCCAAAGAAACTGCCACCAAATGCCGATCTTGGGCTGTGCTCCAAACTACAGCCTTCTTTTCTGCCCCACAATCTCTTGACTTTGGGTACAGGGCAGATTGGACTGCAAAAACACACCTTGGATGTATATCATGAACTAAACACCACTTAGGTTGAATTGGACCGTCACTCTTCAAGTCGTCAACGTCATTAAGATCTCTGTTTCTAGAGGACAGGTCAAACCTGTTGGAAATCAACAAGTTACATTCATTCCATTATATGCAAAGCACAGAGAGGTGAAGACAATGGATGACCTGCTTTGGCGAAGGCGCAGAAAAGGAAATAGGACCTCTTGGTGAATGTTCATTACAATACACATCATATTAAGAAAGTTATTTAACTAAACCAAGTCACACATATAACTTTACCACATTAAATGAAATACAATGTATTATTTGCAGTTTTACACTTAAGGAATTTTATTTAAACTATTTTCAGTTTTTCGCATCATAATTAAGTCTTGATTATGATGCAGAAAAAACATCAAAACATGTTGAAATAAAACTTCTTGAAGTAGAAAACACCAAATAACTTCTTTCATTATTCATCAGTCCCGCCATATAATCCCTGGCCCTGCATCGTTCATTTATACTGAATGTAACTTTGTGTACTGAATGGAAAAAATGTCCGCTTGACATTCAAACAGATGGATTTCAGCAAAAAATTATTTAATTCCTATTTTCATTGTTACATAGCAGTCATGTATCAGGTGATTGGGCCATTATTGGCTAGGAAATGCCAAGGATTACATCACCCTTGTCATATCCACACCAAGGGGCCAATCACTCCAATGCTTCCAATTTTGTTCACAATTCAGATCAGTAATTCAGTTCCACCAGTTCTGGAGAATAGAAGTAAAACTGGAAGTATCAAAAGAAAGAGTTACAGATCAGATGTTCATACTTGGCTAGGCTATTTTCACATTATAAAACTTAGGCATTACCCTCACTCACTTTCTCCCCTGGGTGAAACACATACAGGGAATATATGGACCTCTTACCCATTCACCTAGTATAATATATTAAAATATATATTCCCTAAAGATGCAAAAAAAAGAAAAAACTAGCATACACAACTTGAATAAAACTAAAATTAAGGAAGGCCAAAATATTTATCTTAAAAAAATTGCTATCATAGAAGAGATAGAAAAATATTATTAATAATAGAAATTTGGCATTATAATCGCAATTATTAAAGCATTTGAGTCCCATTGAAGGATCAAGATCTGGCAGAGAATTTAAGAATACTTTGGCTCCTTCTTTAATGCTACACTTTTATGCACTTAATAGAAGTTATACTTTTATTTTTGAATGGGCCTCAAAGAAAAATAGAAATTGATAAATACAAGTAGGGAACAAAAATAAATGAAATTTTATTTAGTAAAAAAATCCTCAGAGAGGACAGTTTTTAGTCTTAGTTATTAAAGAACTAAGTCATGACTCATGAACATAAATAACTTCACTGGCCAAACCTAGAACTTAGTTAACTCCAATGCGCTGAATCCTAGAAATCTGCATCAAGACTATTCAAGTTTTTGTACAAAACCAGAGATTGAGTTTTCTCATGGGATTTCAATACCGAATACACTTGTCAGACCGACTACACGACTCACTTAAATTCTTGCAAGCTTACATTTTAAACATTATACTACACTTTTCTCACAACTAGTTAGAAATATTTTCCAGCATTTTTATGGATCAAAAAGTGAAATAGTAAAATCAAAGTATGATTATTTTTCTTTAAAGTAAGACAGGCTGTAATTATAACCATTTATTAAATTAAAATATATTTTGCTTTGTTAAACATATATTTAACAATTTTAAAATAACTAGATGAAACAATATTGATAGAAATGAGCTCTTACGGCTAGTAATATTGAATTAATGTGAAACTCCAAATAAATTAATGAAATGATTTAGATCAATTTTCAGTTTTGATGGTTATATGATTCCCTAGTCTTAACATATCTTGAAATTGAGTCAGCTGTTATTTGCATAATTTCCAGAATTATGGAAGTTTTAATAATTCTAATATTTACAGCTTTATCAGTTGCCTTTGGCCAAGTATTATTATAATCATTAAAATAAAATACATTGTTTACCTTTAGAAAGAAAAATATCATTGGATATATTAACAAGGATTATGGATAGCCCATTTTAAGATATGCCATTCAAATATTTCATTGAACTATTAAACGAAGAAATGTCCTCAAAAGAATAATGTCTACAACTAAGCCGTATATACAAATAAAATTTCAATAACTTACTTCATTATTTCACCATAATTTGAACTGCAAACAATAGTATCCCTCATAGTCCAGTCAAGATTTATATAAGAACCAGATGCATTAAGTCTTGCCTGGCGTCCTAAAAAATTGTGCGGCAGTTTGATTTTCCTCAGAACATTACCATCAATGCCTCGCCATATGTATATTAGGCGGTCTTTACAAACTGATGCCAATAAAAATGCCTTGTCTTGATCCATATCATCTTTCCCTTCGAGCACATTTTCTTGCACTGGACACCATGACAATGAGGTAACGTCTTTATCATGTGCACGCATGCAATGCAGAACCTGTCCCGAATCTGAAATTGGGAGTAAATTACAAACACCTTAGTGAATCTAAATACTTGTTCAGTTCTTTCACACTAAGGCCTAAAATACAGACACTCACAATACACTACACTCAGGCATGACACTCCTTACAACTTTAGCTATGATCATTTAATTCTACCTCAAAAATTTAATATTAACACTTTACTATCAAAATGCATTCAAGGACTCTTCTTCAGAAGAAAAGTATGCCCAGAGGCTCAAAATCTAGAGAAACAAAGAGGAACAAGACATTGGTGAATTTGTTAGTCACAACCACATCCAGATCACCATAAAATATATCTGGCAGATGTGACAGAACTCTTATGAGTATGCTAAAGCAGTGAGGTCATGTCTATACATCAACCTTATCCAAAACTTAAAACATCTGCCAAAAAATACTTCATAAAATTACCCAAAATTTACCCAGATGAACTGCTAAAGCTGCAGATCAGATTTCATATTCTGAAAAAAATTATATAGTCATCAAACATTTAATATCTTTTGAAGGCAATGGAAAGATTAATGAAAGGAAAAGTAGCAGTAGTTTTAGGGGAGGCGACCGACAGCTAAGGTCATTTGCGCCATTAGGGATGGAGGGGAAAGGAAGGGTATAGAGAAACTAACTCTTGTCGAAAGTCACCAAGGGGTCTGCAGTTTTATGTCCCATCTGACGGACATTGTAATCACTCAAAGTGCTCCCCACAAAGCACCTCAAGTAGGGATCGGGATACCACTGAAAAATTTCTGCCACCTCTGGGATTCGAACCCGGGCCCTCTGGGTGGATAGCCTGTATGTTAGCCACCTAACCAACTCGATCCCCCTGAAAAGAAAGGAGTAATCTATTTTGCTACCTCTATTCTTCTCCTTGCTAACATTTTGGATGACTCAAGTCTTTTCTTGTCCATTGCTCTCGAAGTCCACATTTCTGCACAAGTACACACTCCGAGTATAATACCTAATTCACATCTTCAGTAGACTAATATCCATCTTATTTATAGGAAAACTATTCATCCTGTCAGTAGCCATCTTTACTACTACTTTGCTTTACTGAACCTGCTTCACACATTTCCAGTACCTGTTCACCAATTTGATCCTACCATCCTGATCTACTTATTTTTTTTGGGTCCCCCCATATAATCTGCATGCCCCTTGTTAGCCTTTTCTATCATCCTCTTCAGTGCAGAAGAATCTACTCCAACCATAACTAAAATTTATTGATTTTGATTAAGATTAACTGATTTTTTTATGGGGTGTAAATTTGATCATTAAAGAAATATAATTGGAGTCTTTGGAAATATGGGTGCGGAGAATGATAGAAAAGGTGAAATTGAGAGAAAGGAAAACAAACAAGGAAGAACTAGGCATCGTAAGTCGAGAGGAGAGATGGTTGCTGGGAGAAATCCAAAGGAGGACGAGCATTTTGATTGGTGATGGAATGTTGAAGATGGTAATAGAAGAAGGGAGAACTCGAAGCAAACAAAAAAGAGATATGAATACAATGGGCATTTTCAGTGGTATAAAGGAAGGACATATGCGTCACTGGAGAGAGACATTGTAGTGTTGAATGTCAGGTTGCGTTTTGTTAGCAACAGCAAGGAAAGGTTTTGCTGTACCACTGTATAGGTTGTGTTCATGCAAAACCTACCTTAACCAGAGGAATGCTAATAATAATATATATTTCTGAACCTAATGAAGTAGACTGATTGAACAGTAAATATTAAGTGTTTAACTTTATTGTATTGTGATTTATTAGGATCCGCTCATTTAAATAGTAAAACCTTTCATAGTATTCCTCTGATTAAAGAGATTCGTGTTGAATGAATGAATAGATACCTAACAAAATCTAAGCAGAAGAATATAACAATATTTTAAGCTACAATCTTGGGGGAAGGTTTCCATAATGTATCCTTCTCTCAAACATTCTCCCGAAATTCTAATGACATGAAAGGAACAGCCCGCCAACAAAACCGTAGCTGACAGCATTGTTGGAAGGTAAGCATTACAAGGAAGACTACAAAAAACGGTTATTCTGGAAAATTAAAAAGTTGACGATAGAAATGACGATACAAACCTCTTAGAGTTATTAAGCAAACCAGGCCTCCTTTTATTCCTACAGCTACCAGATCTTCTTGGTGCGGGCAGCATTTAATTACTAACGGTAGTAGTTTACCGGTATATGCTTTCAGCATGGTATTCTTCTTTGCCTGGAGCAGCTTCGTGACATTTATCTTAGTAGTCAAGTTCTTCTCCAAATCCCAAGCCACAATAAAACCGGCATCATCAACAGAAAGAACAAAACTGCTTGATTTCCACGTCCAATCCATTGCTATTATTTTCTTTTCGTCCTGTCAAATAAAAATATTTTATAGTCATTGTATTTAAATCAGTGCCAGATGACTGAGAAGACATTGCAGTATAAAAGAACGATGTACTTACTCCATGGGCAAAATTTGCCATTACTGGAGAAAGTGTGGTCATATTCCATAGTTTTACTATCGAATCATCGCCACCAGTTGCGAAAAAGCGACTATATTTGGCAGATTCACTGGGACAACAACGTACTGAGGTTATTCTTTCTTTATGTGCTAGGTCAATTAATTCACATTTAGGGAAGGAGGGGTTATCAAATAATTTATCTTCAAAATTGGCTACCACCAGCGTGTTTCTCGATCCATAAATCACAATTCCATGCGGCCCAGCGCATAAAATATCACTCGAGTTCCAGTTTGGTGAAGGAGGAAACTTCTGCACTTCCATAACCACAAGTAGAGATGACTATTATACGACTAAAGACAAAAAAAGGATATCCTTCTTTTTTACCACACTTCAAATCAATTTCGAAGGAGGCGATTTTCTATGATTCTCGTTCGGTCGAATTTCAGCCTTCTTTTATTTAAAACGTTGGAGCTACAATCGCCACCTTCTTAGGTACTTGCAATGGATTAGTACAAAATCCCATCACTAGTGACGTTAGATACATGGACCCTGAGGGACTCATTCCTGGTAAGCAAAATGGTAAAAGATACATTTAGGCTGAGATCGTTGACCATTACTAACAAACATTGCTGAATTTAATTCCAGGACATATTTCCCATAATTTCATTCTTATTAGTAGCCGATAATCATTAATGTTTTAGATGCTGTAAATGTTCAAACAGGTGAGTCTAATATTATATGTCATTTGAGATTTCATTATTTTTTTTAATATCTCAAGTTAATTTTCTATAAACCTGTATAACGCTTTTACCACTTTGAATTCTTCCAGGGTCTGTTTGCCTCCCTTATGAAGCCATATTGAGGTGATCATTGGAGTTAATTGAAATGGAATATGAGCTCACTTTGATGACAGGTCTAAAAGGATGTATTTTCCCCATCTTTCCCACCGATGGAACGGGCATATGGAAATGCTTGTACCTGTATGGTTGAAATATTTGGCATAAAAATTAAATTTTTATCAGACATAGCACCTTCAAATCATTCTCACAAATTCCAAAATCACTTTATATTTCTTGTATTAAAGTCAAGTTCTATCGACTAAACATCATCAATGGAAAGGTAAATCATTGTAATTAGGGTGCCCCTGGCCTATAGTTACTGAGAATCCACGAGAAGGATAAAATCTAGGACACCATGTAGCCTTATCCATAGATGGCTTCATATGCATGGACCTTTGTACTATGGTATAGCTGCTCAAAATATAAAACCACACATATCATTGTACTTTAAGAACCTAAAAAAGCATGATCTCTTGATAAAATACTATTTGTGGGCGTCGATAGGTAAATGAGAGTAGTACCCTTGTGACTAGAAACCAAGAGGACAACCTAACCTTTACAGAGACTGTGGGACAAAAAGGGTTTAGGTTGCTGTACATAGGCCAGACAAATGGTTTGCTATAATAGAAAGCCTTAAATGTTTTATATAGGGACTGTATTTTTATATGGCTCGGTAAACTTAGGGACATAATTTTTTTTTCTATGACAATACTTTTTTTCGCTTTTCATTAATTGGACTAGATCTGTTATGCAAATCCATGAGTTATTATTATTAAGTAATCTACCGGTTAAGGTAGGTTTTGGATGGACACAACAACCAAATAAATATTTTGTGACTCCAAACAAAGTCCAGCAACTTACTCTATATCAAGTCCCTCTTCATCTCTGTATGCTTCCTTCCTCCCTCCAACCATCCCTATCCTCGTTTGCCTAACATTCTCCCCTCTATTACAGTCTTCAACATCCCACTGCCTATCAATACACCCTTCATCCATTTTTCCTGCTTCCTTAGGATTTCTCTCAACAAACCACTCTTCTCACCCACCATACCTAGTACTACCCCCTTTGTTTTTCCTTCTTTGTTTTCCTCCTTGTCCATTTCACCTTCTCAGCACCAACATTTCAAAAGCCTCCAATTTACGTCTATCCTCCTGCTTCAGTGACCACATTTCCACGCCATACATAACTATGCTCTATATCAAAGTTTTGATATCAGTCTCTTCTTAAGATCCTTACTCAAAGTTCCTGTCATCAACTCCCTCCTCCTTGTGAAAGCCTGTTTGTCTTGTGCAATTGTTCTCCTCACGCCCCTACTACTTTGACCATGTTGGTCCAAAACACTTCCGAGATATAATCGATGGTTTCAGGCGTTATTTTATGGAATCGGTTCATACTTAAGCGGATAAAATAATACTTTGTAATTCCACAGATTTATTTCACAAACACACGACCCGGGTTTCGACGTACAAACCTGACGTACACAAACGTACGACCCGGGTTTCGACGTACACGACCTGAAGATGACGTTGTACGTCGAATCCCGGGTCGTGTGTTTGTGAAATAAATCTGTGGAATTACAAAGTATTATTTTATCCGCTTAAGTACTTCCGAGATACGTAAACTGTTCTACCTGCTCTAAAATTTTCCATCCTATTTTAATGTTTAGCTTAGCCTTTTCCTTTCTGGAAAATCGCATACACTTTGCTTTATTTATACTGATTCTCATCCCATATCTATCAAACTGGATTTCCAATTCACTCAGCAATGTTTGCAACCACTTGGATGAGTGAGAAACTAGAGCTTGGTCATCAGCAAGCCTAACCGATTTTACAAATTCCCTTCAGACTTTCATTCCTATCTTGTTCTTCCCATGCCTATTTAATCATTTCCTCCACATATATATTGAACAGAATTGGTGATAATGGGGAACCTAAATGCCCTTTCTATTTCATCATCAAGTATCTTCATCTACCTCATGTTCTACACAGATAAGATGTTGCTCACAGATCTTCCCAATAGTGATTTAACCTTTCTACATAGTGCACCGATTTCACCTTTCTTTTGCTAACTTTCCATATCCTACTGAGTCTTCCAGCGTGTTTCTATTGCTTTATTTGTTGCCTGTCTCAATTTATTATTTAACTCTTGGTAATTTATTTTGCATAACTCTGTGTTTACATTCTTCCATTTTCTTCTCTCACCTACCTCTATAATTATCTAATCTGCGATCCATGGTTTCTTTGCCCTTTACCCATTTAGAGTTCCTACAGTTTCATTTGTGGCTTTTGATATCCCTTTCTGGATACAGTCCCATTTTACTATGATAGTACAGAGCTCTGTACTCTCATCCATGATTTTCTGTAGAGCCAGGTGATACTCCTTCCTTGTCAATCCATTTAATGCATCTACATTCCATTTTTTAACCCACGGCCTTATCCTTTTGAAATGGAAGCTACACTTCACAACAACCAACTTGTGGTGCAAGTCTTCATCTGCTCCCAGAAAGCTGTGCGAATTGATCACACTGTGTGAAATAAAATTGTTATAAGACAATTCAATGTGTACTGAATCAGATTATAGTTAATCATATTGTGTGACACAGAAAGCAAATAACCCATGCAAATGAGTGTTATTCACTAACTTTATTGATATAAATGTGAATGTTCATAACTCCTACCATAAAAACCAATTAGTAACATGGGTAGGATTATGCTAATTTGAATACAGGTTATATTATAGATTATACTACCTGGGTTTGAAAGCAGGTCCTACCCCAATAAGATGTAGCATAGTGCCAACAAGGCATAAACGGGTGTCCATTCAAATTTCCTAAGAATCAACTTGTGTTATCAGTGTAATTCATACAAGCAGACGAGTTCCTCTAAAAGTTCTTTGGTTCCAAGAATAACTCCATCAAATTCTTTCCCTCGTATCATTTCTCTCATCCTCCATGATTTTGAGACTGCCTGGACATTATATGACTTGTTTAAGTTTAAAGATATTTTCAAAGTGTGTTAAAATTTGACCCGGTCTAAAATGCTCTGGGAGAGAAGTAACTCTGATGAGTTTTGTCATGGAAGTAAACATTTAATAATTTTCACAAAGTTCCTGCTAGTTCACTAGTAAAAACATTCTTTTTTAATAATTTGAAAATAAACCAATTTCCTACTAATATTTACATCTAAATGCACTAATATAAGAAAATTGAAACCACAATCCAATTACTTTTGAAAGAAAAAAAACCAAACAGGTGATTGTTTTCAACTTCATTGTCTCTCATATAGATGGACTAAGTTGATTGAACGTGATGCATCAACACCAGTTTCTTCGTTTTGATATGTGAAAAACTAATCCAATGAAGATAAAAAGTTTTAATTAGAGTTTTCAGTAAAAGAAAAGCTGTTAAACAAATCGTCTCAATATGAATAAATACTAAAACCTGCTAATTTTTCATTGAAGGGTAACCCAATTTAGCTGTCTTAATTTTCCTCATAATGGAAGATGTTTCAATCACTGTGACTACATTTTCATATCGTTCCAGTCTGCCATGAATATTTGCAAATGAAGAGCCAACTACACTTTCACACAGCAGTGACAATGGTAAACCATATTTTGTATTGTGCACTGAAAACTGTGATGTAAGGAGCAAAAAAAAATCGATCTTCATGTTGATTGCTGTGTTTGTTTGTGGTTATATATATATATATTCAATGTTGGGATTTCATGTAAAAGACTTGATGAAAATTTTACACCACTTCTTTTAGTCCACAAAATAATTTGCAACCTAATTACAGAAAGATGGATCAATCATCATACAAAATGTGGCACTAGTATAACAATTTATGCAAGCATTTATTTTCTAACAATATAGAAATAGGATAAAAGTTTCAGATATGTAAAGTATTAATCCAACTTACCTTAGACTCCAAATAAATTTAAAAAAGAACATTGAAGATATGTTATCAAGTTTTACAAAAAAAAGTTTGTAAGGAAATTATTTCACATCACAGAGCCTTATTCACATAGACGAAAGGCACAGAAGTTTGCAAATAGTGCTGCATCTTCTTTAGGAGAACTTATTTAAACTAGAAACCAAGTATTACACATTATTATTGATGGTGCAGCTGCATTCACTAATGATAATGAAAAGGTCGCCTGCTTGATAGATTATTAATGTGGTGTCAAGAATTACATGGCAAGCATCATTATTAGATGTGACTCGGCTAGGTATTTCAGAATGTACAACATGTAGTTGGAAATCTTCCCCCTGTGCCACCCTCTTTCGGTCATTGTCACTCGTTGACAAGGCGATTTAATAATTTGAAAAACTTCTCTCTCATCTAACTCTTCCTCATCTACTTTCTCCTCTTCGGTGTGTTCCCAGAGGCAGTAAAATATCTTGATTTTGAATATCAAGAGATATTAAAAATATTGGGTTGAATGGTCAGTCTAAAATTAAACCCATTTAAAAAAATGATTCCATATTTGACCAGTAAAATCATAATGAGGTTTTCTCCACCCATTATAATACCAAGGAATTTGACGTTGAAAGATTGTACTGATTTTCTTAAAGGAAGAAAGCACTCACCGCCATAAGTGTAGGTAATGAGCACTTAAAGAGATTAAGACATATATGCAATAATTTCATTTTAAGTTACCTAAAAAGACCTATTGACTTACTATATTGACTTACTAAGTTAAGTCCCTAACTTATGCAAATGAAAGTTACACTAATCCGCAGTTGTATACCATTGATACACAATACTGCAGTTCAACGTCCTAGCTCAGGTCACCCGCATATTTCGCTGGTCACTCAACAGATGATGCCAGAGGCCCATTGCAAATGATGGCAACCAAACATGTTGCTGTTGAATTACTGATTAACCCAGGACTTCAGAAGATTAGAATTGGATACCGTGGCAAATGATTTTGTTAAATCGTAAAAATTTGATTCTACGTAACTTAGAAATGAATATTTTATGGAGCTGGAAGATCCAAGTGGAAAGGGTATTATTTCTGAAGCAACAGGAAATCTAGACCTCAAAAAGGTTCCACGCTATTAAGGTGGAATAATGATTTCACATGATGGAGATAGCATTAGTACGTTACTATGAGGTCAGGGATCCAAACTCTGAGCATTTTATGATCATACGTACACCAGGAAGATGATACCTGCTACAAGATGATTTATGCTGACAAAAACTATTATGTATACATAATTGGAAAAATACAAGGGGCAAAAAGATATAAATGATATACCATTGTTCTTTACGAAAAATTGGTTTAACAACACACAAAGAAAATGGAGCAATATTTATTTCCCAGGAAGTCTGTAGATAAAAGGATAATTGGTAAACATTTTTGTGGTTTATGGACTTGATAAATTCTAAATATTCCATTCTTGACCTCCTAGCTAATACAATACTGCTTAAGTGTCTCTGGTAAAATTCTCCACAAATACAGTAGGTGTGTGATATATATAGTAGTAGTCCTTTTGAACCTGACAAGTATTGGCACACACAAAAAATTAAAATTAATTTTTTTAAGGCTTCATTGTCTGTAATTCCATAAGCAGGTGATTTTCTATGGCAGAATTGGCAAAATATGTCTGCTAGGGCCATGTACATGTATAATCATGCCAATGTGCAATTATTTAGTTAGATAATGTATAACTTTATAAATGTGTCATGTTAGTCATGAATACATTTTAGTTTTCATCGCATTATTAGGCATATTTTTCCTTATACCTGCATTTATCTCCAAAGAAGTTAACATAAAATTTGTATAATAATCTTATGAATCGGAACAAACGAGCATGCACTGCAAAGATAGTTATTTCCTGTTGTTTCCACCAAAGTCGCTTAACATTGCCATTAGTATAAGTGGCACACGTGCGTCGGTTGAAAAAATAATACAAACTTAAATATGTACTGGTTTAAAGGTTTTCGAATCACACTGTTTTTGGAATGAATTAACCAATTTAAGTTGAATACTTACTGTATGTTTACTTTGAAAACAGAATCCCATGCCAACCTTCAATTCTTTTCTACACTCCTATTTATAATACACTATGCATTCCACAGACATTTACGGCACATTTTAGTTTAACGTGCCCTTCTAAGTCAAGCTGCTATTAGCCAGCATTTCTACGTTGATATGGAAAGTAGTCAATGTCCTGAAATCACTACCTCCACGTTAATGCATTTATGGCGGAATTCTGAAAATAATTTTCTAACATTTTGATAACATTTCTATGCCAATTTTAACAGTTGATTTTTGATATTTGTCTTGAATTTTAACCTATTCATGGCTTCCTAAAATGAACCCGGGTAGGCGAAAAAGAGTAAAGCTATTGAGTATGTTTTATAATCATCCAGGAAGTATGCAGTAAAATATTTTAGAGGGTAAATATATACAGCCGTTGATCCAATTCTATTTACCCTTATGGTATATTCCTCGCTTTAATTAAGTTCAAAATGTTACCTATACACTTAATAACCTTTGTCCCTTGAGAATTCAATATATACTGCAAGGTCTCTTGATCAGTGCTATTAATTTCAAATTAAACATGCTCTTGTTTTTCTAGCAAAATATTAAAAAATGATATTTTCTTACAAGTGAAAATGTTCCCGAAGAGGCTTCCTACGTTCGCTGCTGGCATTGGATAAGGAAGGACTAATTTGCACAATGCTTCATGTTAAATACCACAAATAAGATGTCTAATTAAACTATGTAAATCTTACATAAAAAGTAGATAAATAAAGGTCTCATAAAATTATGACTTTCAGAGGCTTCAGAAGAACTGTAGGCGCTTTAGTTTCCAGTTAAAATAAGTCCATCTCCCCTTATGTTTGCTACTGCAAAATATAAATGCACTAAGTTTTTTATTGATGGTCAACATCAATAGCCTTCTTCCAAAATATATAATTAGCATCATATATCATAATGATTTTCAATTGTTGCCATGTTTGAAAGGTAAACATCACAACATAGTATCAATTGGCCCCAAGGATCATGAACCCGCAGAATCATGACCGTAGACTTGAAACAATATCTTGGAGCACTATTGTAACCAATTCAAAAAATAAATGCTCAGTATCATGCAAGACATAAATAAATACACAACTGCATTCACATTTGAGTAAAAATTCAGGATTCAGTGATTGAGCAAATCACTTGGCATATGTACTGTGAATAATTAGCAAAATATCCCCACAAAGTAGCATCACATTTCAATGTATATTGAATCTACACACTGAATGAAGCCACTATTAATTTCGGATATCAATGTCAGATTTAAAAAAGTAACCTGAAAATGAACTTCCAAGATTCGTTCTTACACTGTAGAAAGTTGCAAGTTTTTACCATTTAGGTGGGTGGTATAAGGTATAATAAATTTTGATTTTCAATGTGAAATAAAACAATGCAAACTAGGACTGTTCATCACTGTAATATATCTTCTGGTGTCACTAGAACTGTCAACTGAGCTTGGTCGCATCATTTAAAGCAAGTTCATCGTGAAGCAACTAATACTTAAAAAGTGTCAACATCACCAATTGCTAGTTAATAGCCAAACAATTTATACACCATTATAGAAAAAAATGCAAAATTTACAAGTGATAACTTCAAGTTAACTTATTAAATTTTCAGGTGTATGTACCATAACATGGTTCAATTGGGGATCAATAGCAACAACTTACTAAATACATTTCATTTGGAGTAATAAACTAAATGTAATTCAAGTAAAAATGAAATCGGAAGTTAATTTAAACATTTTTAGGGCCAACAGAAAGAAAACAAATGTTAACTATTTAATAAAAGGTATAAATCACCATTAATATATATACATACATCTGGATAACCAGGTGATGACTTCATCTAATGCCAAGACTGGAGTGTGCATTATTGTTGGCTCCTGAATGAATGTGCACAGCACTATGTAAATGCATCCAGCTATTTCAATTCACTCATTTATTTTTCATAAATATTAGTGAACGTCAACCTAATGGGAGCTTTTGACCATGAAAGATCATGTAGCCTCCTGGATTTGCACCCTTTCAAAAAACATTTAACCTGCAAAATACGTAGAAAGCTTATAACAACTAAGTGTCCATTTTTTTTCAGTCCTCCACTTCAGAAAAATAAAATGTTCGAGAAACAGCCATCTAATCCCCATGAATATTGAATAACTTGGCCACTTCATTGAGATCCTCATATTTTTTGTCCTCTTGAAGAACCTGCAAAAAGGAATTCAAATCATCAAATACCTCTCAAAACATCAAAATTTATGGAATACTTTTAAATTCTTACAAATGACCTCCTTGAAGGATAACTACGCCTAACTAAAACTCACCTGCCTAGCCACAGCCATCCTATTGAACACATTCCACAACACTATTCCAACTACTATGTCATCTCGTAGGTAAAAGATCACTCCTTTTCCATAATCCTCTCCGTCCTTGGGAGGTTGCATATCGCCACTACTAGGTTTCACTGGTTTTGCGGCCTGAAATACATGATGAACAACTACTTACCAATCTGATTTCAAATAATATATGTAGTCTCTTAAGTTCTGAATCAAGTACCAAAATAAAGAAAATAGCTAACATTAACAAACACTCATTAACTAAAACAATATTTGTTTGGTGAACCAAAACAGCAGCATGCTGATAGAAATTATATTTTCAAGACTGTTACCTTATATCTATCCAAGGTAAATGAAAAAAAATTTAGAATGACTAGCATGAAAAAAAAGGGAAGACAGAGGGGAAGTGATAATGCTATGAATTTTATGTTAGAAGATTTGATCCGTGTCCACTCTACATTCAACAAAAATACAGCAAGGAGACTACCCTTGAACATATTTTCAGAAGGATCAAATACTTCACTTATATGGCACACCAGAGGGCATCCATTAGGGCTAAAATAACACCACAAAATCTCACCCAGTCTGCTTAAATGACTGATATTATTTGAATATCTATCACTAGCACCCTTGAGAATACAACAAAACTTTCAGCTCAACTAAGTTACAGTGTAATTAATGGAGGCTATGAAATCAGTAATGTTTTTTCAGCAATTATCATAAAACTATTTTTACAAAGCAATTACTATAAAACATTATCTTGCAGGAGGGTGTACGATATCAAACATTGCAAGGCACTCTTTTCCCCAAATAAATGAATAGGCATTATCTTTGCAGAAATAATTAAGTGCTTTAGTGAGATTGACCACAATAAACTGAACAGTGGGTAGAAAATAGGCCAAGTCATTCCATTCATACACTTTTGGTGCTTGCAATGAGGCTGAAAATTGTGGCAAAATCCTCCCAAATATCAAGCACTGCAGACAATCAAATTATATTTTTTAAATATTGTGAAATCCTGTACAGTTATACTAACGGATAAACACTACAATCATCTTCTTTTATAAATAAATGTTTCAGAGAGGGTCTATCTTATCCAGACTACTGGTTTCTCAATCAGTGAAAACAATTTGGATAAAGTTTTTATATGAAGGACTCTCAGTCCCCAATAAATTGACTAGTGCATTTATTTTCACACTGCTCATTTGCATGGGGACAAAAGATCTCTTGAGAAAAGTACCCAGACAGTTCTAAGAGGAGGAAATATAATCAACCAAGTTCACTTACAGTTTCTGTTTCTGACCGATCACTATTCCCAGTGGCTGTCACCACTGCTTTCGGTGTATCCTTCTCGGTGGCTTTGGCAAATACTCCCACAGTTGGTAAGCATGAGTCCACAATTCCAATGGCTTCATAGCCCACATCAGGGCCCAAATCCGACCAAAACATTGACTGGTGCTTATATGCATTAGCTATTAAGGATTAAAAAATAATTTTTCATTAGACTGAATTATTACATAAAGGTTATTTTCACTGTAAAACACGATAATACTTTCCTGCTAGACATAGAAACTTCTTTCTTTACACCTCCATAGATATTTTCCATTTAAATTATTCTTTGATTACAAAATTTTCTTTTGATTGATGCTATCACGACAAAAAGTAAACATTTTCCTCCCTTAATGAATCAAATTAACTTTAGTTAAGTATGTAAATCACATTAAACTGTAGAATGAGTCGATTCTGTCAGACTAAATAATTCATTAGGCCAACAAGAATCACATATCACATGTACACCATACAGCCTCAATAAAAAATTCTTCATGTGATTCGACTTTTTGCATAAGTAAAGACTTATTTTTTTTGTAAGAGAGGGCTTTGATCTATATGGATGGTAAATTTCAACTCACATCAAAATCTTATTTTGCCTTACATGATAGATTTTAATAAATCTTTTTGCTCTTCATTTATCAAAATCTATTTAGTAAGGTCACGTCGTAAAACTTTTCAAATAAAGAAAAACTCACTTTTAATAATGCCAAGTTTACCATAAGGATGATTTAAAAAATTCGGGGGAACAAAATGTGTACTACAAAGCACAAAGTTTCTGGAACTGTATGGTATGAGATGCAGTACAAAAATTGTTAAAACAAAAATATTGTGCTTAATAAACAATCCAAACATTTTTCATTGCATTAAAAACTAGCATGTCCCTGATGGGATTCTTTTGCTATGGTTTCCATTTTTTTGTAAACCACACTTCTTAATGAGAGAGAAAACTGAAAACTTAATAGCTAAAATGATTACTTGTAAAAAAAACAAAATTATTTTAATTGAGGCATGCTGAATACCTTCACAAGAGGTTAGCTTCAAGATCCCCAAAGTGCTGCTACACTAAGCTAGGTATCAACAAGAAATGAAAAACTGGCAAAACTGCACTGGAAGAATTAATCAAATTACAGAGAGAGCAATATAGGAATCAGCTAATGAAAGCCTAGATCAAGCTGATCAAAATGACCAGAAATAAATATTGGGGGAGTGACAAAATATTTATCAGTAATACATAGGAATTTATGATAGATAATATCCAAAACTGTGGTTCAGATCAAGTATAGAAATGAACAAACAAAAAAATTTGAGAAAATTAAGAGATTGGAAACCGAAAATCCATAGAAGCATAAATATGTTTCTATGTATAAGTGCATGTGAATGTACAAGTTACATCAATAAATTCTTGTGAAGAGGGTAAAAATGGTGTAACACTTGGCAAATATATAACACCATAATGTAATATGAATCAGTACCAGTCATATTTAATTATATTTATTTCATGCATAAACACTATCATAAGTTCACAGCAGTCAACAAAGAACTTTCTTGAAATTGGAAAATGAATAATTATGTTCAAGGTAATGAATCATTTCAACCAACTTCATCCATGCAAATACCTCAGGATCCACCAAAAATTTGTGTGGCAGGGGGTACCAGAACCAAGTGGAAAGAGTGAATGATGAGAGAGAGAGGTTTTTACGAAGACCGAGAGAGAGAGAAAAAACATTACTTAAAATCCCCAAATAGGACATTCATGGTGATGCACATTATATGTAAGTGGAAAACTTTGCTTTAAACGACTCCAATCAACAGAGTTTTCAGGTACATTAAATAGGAGGGGATAAAATAAACATCAACCACTTATAAGATAGCCCACCACCATACTAAGGCATTTCATGCACAACTGGAAAGCATGAGGGTGAAAACATTAATTAAGCCATGATCCCCACCCGAGGCCACATATAGAAAAGGCGGTACCGTGGCGATGGTAGCTCACCACATGAAGAATCAACCCCACAGAGAGGGAGGTATAAGTGGGTGAAATAAGAAAGCTTGAAAGAACAACAAGAGATGGTTCAAGGGTTTTAACATGCACCACATTCAATAGTATTTGTCTAACTCAGTCATGCGGGAAGGGATTTGGAGACAAAACTTGTGAGATAAGTGTAAAAATATATGCAGACAAATGAAACTATTTATTCTCTAGACATTCTAGGTAGCAAGTGGCATTCTTGTTGGCTATAAACCTAAAGTTACAATCATGTATTGTCCGTAGGAAGGAGTGCTTGACTCTGCTAGTTCTGTAGTCTGTTTCTTGAGTTAAATATTCATGATCCAAGCAACCATTAAAACCATAAACACAGGAATCAACCTGAAAGCTGGTTTGGTAGGTTCACCCAATACTAAGCCTGATGGCGTGTGAAATTCACACATCAGGGTAGGGAGGCCAGTTCCTTTCCCTGTGTTGGCTATGGTTTCCAAGGAAGATCTGGTACCCTAAAATTCACCAAGCTTGTGTGAAGCGGAGGGTACCCAAAGAGGCTTGCCCGAGATGCGAACCCGGATCCTCCAGTCAGTAATCCAACACTCTACTCCTGGATTACCTCAACCCACAATTGAACCATATATACTGAAATATTAATAATTGACAAGACTCGCATATTTAAATTGCTCAAAATTTATTAAACAGGTTCAACTTGGCATTAAATCTTCTTTATTCTTATAATTCCCAACCAAGCTCTAGAAGCATTTCTATGATATGTCTCATTCTGTCATAATAGATGTCAACAAATCAAACTTCTCAATTTCCCGAATAAGGTCTTTTTCATGAAATTAAGAATACAAAGTAACTTTCCACTGCCCTTTATTAGCGTACAACCGGTTTCAACGCTCAAGCGTCATCATCAGGTACCTATTTGACGCTTGAGCGTTGAAACCGGTTGTACGCTAATAAAGGACAGTGGAAAGTTACTTTGTATTCTTAATTTCATTAAAATGAATTTCCACAAGGTTGAGCCAGAAACAATTGAAGGTCTTTTTCTGTCAGATCCCATTCATTGCATGTACATTCTAAAAGAAGTTTCACGAGATCATAGCGGCAATGCTCCTTGACTTTATGCTCACTCTTTCCAACAATGCATCTAATGAATTCCAACTTTTTACTAGTATGCCTGCCGTTTAAACGCATGTGGGGACCCCATTATTCAGGTAAGTTGTCAGTGATAGTTATGCCTAGGTATTCTACTGTATCAACCAATCTAGATCAAGTTTTATATGACAGAGGGAAATATGTCTATGGAATCTGTAGGAGCCTGTGGAAAAATATGGTAAAATCTCAAAAGTCCAAAAGAGCCCAGGTACTATCATAAAAGGTACATCTATAAAATGATGCAAAATTTCATTTTATAGATGAGACTTAGGACATAGACATGCAAAAATGTTATAGACTATACAGCTCTGTGGGAGATAATAATTTGTAAATAACTCCAAAGAAGCAACCAGTGTAAAATAAATAGCTTTTTCAAAAATTTACTTCTTCTTCCCAAAGATACCCACAGCCTAGTACATCACATGCCAATGATGGAATGTAGAAATTCCATAGGCATGCATGCATTTTACAATAACTAAATTTTTTCCAAGTTTGAAATAATTAATTTTTCCATTTTTGGATGTGAATTACCCTTTGCATGTCCACTTGAACACTGTAGACCTCTCTTTTTAAATTTAAAAATTATGACTGTCAACAATTTATATATATTCTATTCATGAGTTCATGTAAAAGAAAGTACGAGTATGTACTCCACTAGGGCTGACGTTTACAGCCATAACACCAGAGCAAAGTCTAATATGGATTTTCCATACTGAAGGCTAGATAGGACTTACAAAGTTGAAGGTCTACCTATCAAATTGTTTAATATGCTTCCAAAATCTGTAAAGTCAACCCGCAATGTAGTGTTCCGCAGGGTGCTGTGTGATTGGCTTACCTCCAATCCTTTATACTCAATAGAGGAGTATTATGAGCTCGACTTTACTAGCTTAAAATTATAAGGTCTAGCGTGAGTAGAATACTAGGTGTATGTATGCAAATATTTTCAATTAAGTATTTTATGTGATTGTATACTGTGTATACTATATTATCTATGAACAACTGTATGTTCCTAAATGACGACATCTACCATATGTGAATATAATTATAAGATGAATAAAGTATATTATTATTATTGCATTCATTATTCAACCATTGAAATTGAATATGAACAACTTGGCTTTTCCACATAGAAAATATTTCTAAATGAATAAAAAATTTTAAATGTGGAAAAGCCAAGTTGTTCATAATCAATTTCAACATGAAGATTTTCCACAAAGTGATGCCAGAGGCTGTTTTATTTATTTAACCATTTTATATCATCTAATTCGTCGTCAATACCTTTTCACACAATTAGGGTGAGATAGAATTCATTTATATAGTGTCATAAGTGTCAGGTTTTTAAATTTTGATTAAATAGTCATTTTGTGGTAGAAATATATCAAAGAATAATCTGAACACGTTTTCAATGTTGTACGGCAGGCCCTGATTCTGAAAAATATTTTTGTGTCTATTTCTCCCCACATATTATTATAAAGTAAATATTATAAGCCATGTGATTTGTTTGTATTAAATTAAGGCAAAAAAATAATTATTTTGAAACTGGCTTGAAACCAAACAAAAGCACTAATAAAATAGAATTTGATAATCGATTTTTACCAGTAATGAGTGCCAATGTTTTCCTTGACAAGCACTGAAAACATTCTAGGTAAACACTGGCCTCATTTTAGAATGTCACCTATGCACCAACCAAAATGTTTGGAATTCTTATTCAGCATAATAATTAAGACATTACTGTGTAACATTACATATATAATACCCTAACTATACCTTCAAATGCAAGCTTGTTTTGAGTGTTTTTGAGAAGATTTTCACCATGACAAATGTAGTTTCAATGAAAATGCATGCAAAATGTCATTAAGCAAAATAATAGCATTTCGAACTAATTTTGTAGCCACTTCAGAATACGTACAAAGATTTAAAAAGTTCACTGCCTCATGCCTTAGCTGCAAATTGGGTAAATCTTTCAGGATGAAATCAACAATATTTGCAAGAGCTACTTGTGGCATACCTTATCCAAAAATACATGCCACATTTTTCCATGAAATAGAATATTGCTGAATAATGCAAAAAATGCTTTAGGGGTTTTAACTGAGCAGGCTATTGGGTCAGTTCACTCAGATTTTATAAATATATTGAAAAAATATGTAATTTGAAACATTCATTTAGATTATCCAGATAAACTAAAATCGGCTCTTTCTGAATACAACTATGGGTTCTCTTTTTTCTATGTAATTAATTTATGTATTTGGCTTTTAAAATATATATGTAATAAAAATATAAGAATTATTTCATTTTTCAATCAAATAGTTAACGACCAACAATTATTAAATACCAATACTACCGAGTACGCCACATAGTAGACTTGCCTTAGCATATATATTTGATGTTTCCACTAGAGAAAATTCTAACATGTGGATGCACACATAATATTCACAGTTTTGTTTAAATATTTTAAATTGAAATGCACTGGAGTAAAATGTACAATTTTTTACCCACTTATCGAAAGTATAACTCTCCTTTTTCTTTTGAAGCAGTTGCTCATATGATTTTATACAGATTTATTTGATTACCATAAACATTTTTGGAATTTTCGCCAACTTTTTTTGATTTTGGACAAACAAGCTACTGGAATATGCCTTTAAGAGGTGAAATAAGAGTGATGAAAAGGGAAAAAATTAATTTAAAAACTTTTCAAAAGGAAAGCTTTGCTTATTACAACAAAATAAAAAAAACTATACCAAGATGCAATCCTTCCACTGATTATTTTCGCTTTTGGCATTAACTATTCGGAATACAGTATAACAGTTCATCTTCCAGATCTTAAAAGATCTGAAAGGCAAAGAGACCTCTGGTTCAAACCAATTGAAACCCACTGTGCCTTATTGTATGATGAAAAATGCCAATTACGTAGTGGTGAACAAATAGCCAATCTAATTCAGTTTCAATAAAAGTTAATGCATTTGCCACAGTAAAATTACCACTCACTCGAAACTCAACTCATTAGCTAGCTCATGTCCACCAAACCAAAGGAACCTTCTACACCAAAATATAAACATTCATGCATTTCCGTGCAGATGGGACATATTTTTATTACCTTCTCCAGTCATATTTTCTCCCGCCAAACGCCCTGACACAACAGCATGATCATGATGCTCAACTCTCCGTCGTCCCAATTTCACATCATAGAAACATGAGCAATCACCAGCCTATTAAAAAGAAAAATTAGTATCTAAGGCTCAGAAAATTATTTAACTCATAGAATTAAAAATATTCAAGTGCTTTGAAACTTACAACCCATAGGTTTGTGCGTGCCATCAATTCAGCATTAACGACAAATCCACCACAGTCTTCATCAACTTCCAAGTTGGAAGTCTCTGCTAACTCAGTATTTGGCTCAATGCCAACTGCAACCACCAGTTGATCTGTTTTCATCTAAGAAGAATATCATTTCAGTGTGATGGTCAACTAGTATTTCCTTCAACAGCATAACAACCATTTCTTCAAACTCAATTCACATGCCTTACCTTTTTACCATTGCTTAGTGAGAGCATCAAAGAATTACTTTCAAAGTTTATGCTTTCTAAAAATGCCTCTGGTATCACTTTAACGCCTTCTTTGCGTATTTTATCTGTTGTCCAGTCACTCAAATATTTAGGCAAAATCTTGCCCATATTGCCCTTTTCTGGGAATACTTGATTCACTTCCATTCCCGTTTTCTGTCCTGAAAAAGTTATGCACAATGAATAGATACGAATATTCTCAAACACAAATGCAATGCATAAGTTAAACGTAAAATTAACTAACCTCTCCGTCCAAGAGCACAGGCTAATTCACTTCCTAGAAAACCACCTCCAATTATTGTTATTGATTTTGCCTCCTTAGTTATTTGATCTAAGTTCATAAAATCTGGTATACTTCTGAAAAGAATGACTCTGTCATTCACTTCTTTATTCGTATCATTCTCTAAAAGCGGTAAACTTTTTGGAGTTCCACCTAGATAGTTTAGCGATAAAATAATACAGATTGATTCATTAACATGTAGTTTGGACAGAATATACATCGAGGCACTAACAGCAGTTCCTCAATGACCGATGAGACTAATCCTAAGGTAAGTCTAAATATTTTAAGTTGAAAATTAAACCCTGTACTTATGGAGTAGGATTAATGCATCAATCTTTAAGAAACTTAGCAACCCTTTGAATGATGGCAATTTCTCACACCTGTAAAACACTGAAGTAACAAATAGCTTCTGATAAAAATGCAGCTGATGAATAAAGAGGATGTATTTGTCAACAGGATCAATTCTTCTTTAGCAAGAATTCCATTTTCATTGCAACATTTCTAGTCCAACAAGTGCGTTTGATGAAAAATGTCATTATTGACAATTTTAAATAGCAAAGGAAAAATTAGGTTCATTTTTATACTGAACTTCCAAAACAAAGCCAGAGGCCACCATTTCCTTCCAGAGGCCAGACATAACTAAGTATTCAGGGAAGCAGGAAATTAGGAATTATGGACCTCTGCTACATGATAACTGAATGAATCTCACACTTGGATATTCGTATATTGTAACTGGCAAGTTTCAAATTAAGCTGATCATGTAATATGACATTCCTTAAATCCAGCGAAAGCCCTAGAATTGACTTTCTCCTTCAGAAGTGAACACCATTCATTAAAACTGCATTAAACTAAGCACATTGGAGAGCAATAATTTTCAAGGGAAGGATAAAAATTACAGTTGTTGTCACAGCACATGAATATAAAGCTTAAGAGTGAATGAAATACAGGCAGACATTCATTGAAAGCAATGAAGCATTGTATAACATGTCATATGAAAATTAACAACAGCTTTGATTATGGTACAAGTTGACCACGAGGAATGGGCCATGTGGCAAGGGAATAACCCAACAGCACCAAAATAAATGCGTACCAAAGAAAATGTCACGGATAAATTTGCAAAATCAAGAAACTAATTTTCAAAATTACAACTGGGCCCTTCACGATTTTCTTGAAAATGCATTTTAAATTGTATGCTTGAATTCACTAAAATGTACGAAAGATCAACCATTAAAAAGGAACATTCCAAGATTAGCAAATAACCAAGAATTACTGAGAGTTTTCAGAGGGGCTACCATCTATATTCAGCACTCAAATATGAGTTGAGGTGGAATGTATTGAATAGTATTATTTTAAATATAGCCAGCAGGCATTTTGCACAGAATATATTGACAAGTTCTGACACACTTCATAATAAGATAATAGCCCCTTGAAATGAAAATTCAGTACGTCATAAGATTTCTGACAAGTAGTGACTAATGACACCAGTCTACACACTCCAAATATTCACCTGTGGCAACCAAGCACTTCCCATATTTGATTTGGTACCCATCCTCGAGGTATGCAATTTGCTCATCAGGATCAATTTTCACTACTTTCCAACCTCTGGCAACAGCTACACCGCCATTGGGGCTGCCCATCAATTCCATGCACTGAACATAAAACTCATCCGGCTCAAAAAAGAGACTGGCCATGACAACAAAGGGAAACAATTATTATTACACAGGTACTAATCCTTGTCATTACTGAAAACTCAAGTGATATTCATTATTTCATCACAGGTACACCAAGGGGGTGTTTAAGGCAATAAAAATAAAAAAATAGCAGATTCAGTCATATCGAAAAGATACAATTAACCACTCACAATGTGTCAGGTTCTGACAGATAAGACTGATCCACATTCATCCATAAAAGATATTACTAAATCCATCCATTACTATTATCTAAATCCATTTAAAGAAATTACTGAATCCAGCACAGGGAGTACTGAACTACTTGTTCCAATGAAACATTGTCAGACTTAGTTCTTAAATTCTTCGATTACACACATCTACTTTAGTTTGACTGAGATGGGTACACAAGCCATGTAGTTACAGCGATTGAATGCAAAATAATAAATATCAAAAACGTTGCAAGTTGAATATCACAATAAATTATGCCAAGTAAAATTGAGATGATTAACATTTATGAATATGCACATGCTTAAACAACACACCTTCGTTCCTTGCCATTCCATTGCTTGAAGGTAAGATTTTTTACTGCTTCTTCATTATCACTAAACCAAAGCTCTTTGGATAAGGGAGGCCTCATGAAAGGATACTCACTTTCGCTAGATACTACCAGCACCTGAAAGCATAGATCACATAATATATACATACACTACACCATTGCAATTTAAAAGCATCTATAACATGCTGACAATGCAACACAACTTTTCCTAATAGTCAGACAGCACGAGAATAAATCACCTTAAAAAAACTACATAAGTATAAGAAAAAATGGACTCTATATGCATGCATTATCCCAGATAATTTGGCAACTATGTTTCCATATATTTAAGGTATTGAAGGATGCACTCCCTTTGTTTAAATAGCTGTATTCAACGGATCTTTAATGATGTAAAAATAAATATTCAGTTCCCTAAGTCAAACAAACATGTAATAGATATTAAAAAGGTATACCTGAGATCTTGTTTTTATTTACGGACAACATGCACATGTCGATTGTTTTAAGCTAACAGCAGCATCTCAGGCTTTTGTTAATGCACTTTTACGACTGACCCATTAAAGAATTAAACCGAGACTAACTAGTGAGTTTTACCAGTAGTTGCATTTAAAAATGCAACAAACAATATAGTTTATATTTTACAATAAACGTATATGTATCATTATAAAGCCTTAAGATTGTTTCATTCAATGCCCAGGGGAAGGATATCATTAACAGGAATACCACTTGTGAAGTTCTTATGACATTCTTAAAATGTAGAGTAAACAGATGGGATTACGCAATTGTATTCAATGTCCTTGTACCATTACAATGAACAGTTCACTTACCCTTACTGCTACAAAATCGCTATGATACGAACTAAAAGTGGGTTTGGCAATATTAGTGAACCAAATAAAAAACAAAGAATGAGATTTGTAACTTCGTGAAACATAAGACGGAATTTCCCTAGAATTTTTCGGAATCTTTTCAACTGCTCTCGTTTTTTCCGAATAAAAAAATATTAAGTTAATAATAATAGTTATTTCACGAGTCTCATTTGAGAAATAATGCAATATACATCCTCTTGGCCTTCCTTTTCGTGGTAAATTAAGACTGCTTTGAATACGAGACATTAGAGAAGCATGAATATTCATTCTACGTGATTAATGTAAAACCAAAACTCTTAGCAAATTAAAATATGCACAAAACGTATTGTAATAGTAATGACTATTTTGAGAGACAGACTACGAGCGAAGTTAGCAATTAGTAATAGATAATTTCCACTTATTACCAAATATTAACAAAAAGACATGCAGAGAGATGCAAGAATAACCACTACATTTCATCTTCCCCACACCAAGAATTACAATCACCAGCTTGCCACAGAGCTGGATATTTGGGAAAAAGACGTCATTAGGGTGAACTACACGAGCATTATTATTATGCATTTAAACATAGCAAATATTACGTCAAATAAAATATCAATTAAACACTCGTTCTTACAAACTGATGTTGACTGTTACCTTGGCTTTTGGGTCCTTTGTTTTTATTGCTCTAAATGCAGAAAGTGAGGCGGTTCCTCCACCAACTAATAGATATGGTACACATGACGGAATTTCACTAGAATCTTTCGGAATCTTTTCGACTGTTCTCGTTTTTTCTGAATAAAAAAAGAAGTAGTCAATAATAATTGTAATTTCATGGAGTTAATTTGAGAAATTATGCAATATACATACTCTTGACCTTCCTTTTCGTGGAAATGCTTTCAGTAGTTGGATTAAAAACTCCATACCACCACAGCTAAAAAATACAATTAACATTTTACAGCTGACATGAAAGGGTTATACGATGATATGCATTATTTATACGACGAAATTATCACTAACCAGTAATAACGTGCCAATCGTGGTTGCTAACCCGAAAAGCAACACACGTGTATGCTTTGAATCTTTTTTATCATGGGCTTCTTTCCATGGGCCACATGGCTTTGGTTGGTCGTCCATTTGAGACCTGCATTTTTCTTTTAATGAAACCTTGGGACGGCAAGGCTCGATAGGTTTTGTTGGTGGCGGACATACTGGTTTCTTTTGATTAGGTGGTTTTCCAGGGTCTTTCGTACTATAAAATCTAATAGGCTCCGGAGCTAAATGAATTTAGAGTAATTTGTTACAAACAAGCAATCACATTACAAACATATTTATAGGTTTTCTTCAAGTTTGGGAGTATATACAAATGAACAGTGAAAAATACCTCTTTTGGCACAAGGCGCAGTCACTCTAACAAATCCTGTTAGTGCCCTGGTCGCCTTAAAGTACCGGTACATGACCGAAGCCGGCAGTACCTTAACAATATGGCGACGCGTATGTTGTAAAAATGCCTCGGATTTCTAAGTTACAGTGCATTTAAAGGCTGCAATTTAGTCAAACAATATTACCAAATGTAATTAAATGGTTTCCAACAACAAAAATAATTGCACACAACAATAGTCACATCGAGCAACGGTTGTTGACACCGAACGTGCACGGCCATTACAAGTATTTACCTTCCAAAACAAATGAATGCTGAATTTGACGAAACAGCAGTAACAACGTATTTATAGAGTAAACCTTTCCAAGTAGATTTTTTGTAGTTTCATCAACATCCACTAAGCGATGTGACTCATAGGGCCAAGGATCGTACAGGTTCCAAATCGATTGTAAAGGTGATTTGAAGCTTTCTCACACCTTAAGGTCGTTCTTGAGTGGGCCATTATTCTCTACATTTGCGTTATTCTATAGCCGCGGGAATGTAGTCTTGGGAGAAGATGGCTATATTTTTTATCTTTCGAGACGAGAGACACACTATTCAAGTCAATCAGTGTCGAATAACAAGAGAGATTCTCGAGGCTTAAGCTACTGTAATAAAGAGCAGTCACACGTGACAGAGTAGCCTTTAGCGTAAGGATATTCTTTCTCTGAGTAAGTCCCAAACTGATGACTTCGAAGAATAACAAATAGAGATTGTGGTTACACTTCTACTCTTCCTGTAACCCCTACAATTGTGCTGATTCTACTATTCAACTTTCTATAGTGTGATTGTGAAAGGTAGCCCATCAAAAAATTTTTGTTTGCCCTTGTACTAGACTAGAAATTGATTAATGGAGCGCTAATGTAGCATATTATTCTATATGATATGGCAATTGAATAAGATGTTTTCATGAAAACATGTGCAGGGATTACTATGAATGTGTCTTTTTACTTGTTGCTATTTTTAATATAAAAAAAGTTTTTCGTACAACTTGAGCATAACATGATTAATCTTGTTCGTTCTAATCTTGTCTCTGCCGTTTAAAGTTATTTCATTCTGATAGATTACAATAAGTTGTATGGACTTAATGCTATTTGTCACAAATTGGCCTTATACAGGGGATACAGGGTTCGGCAACTGATACAAGATATCCAAGTGCCAAATTTATTCCCACCATCGAAGCAAGTCTGATGATATTCTTTCCTGACGAAAAAATAATAAATGCGTCTTTTGGCCATAATTTCTTTCCTTTTTGCTGTGATCCCACATAAAAATGATAATCTAAGCTAGCAGTGAGTTTATTAAGTCCTATACTGTACAAATAAATGCGTCGTGAGCGCTCTTTCAAATTCAGGTTTTTGTCATTTTTCAATCATCAGAAGAACAAACCTTTCATATGGTGATCTTCTGTTTGCAATCAAGGTTGGGCACAGTTCGCGCCATTGCAGAAATCCTCCCTCCATTGTTATCACTACTAAAACAGTAGGTAATCGTAATCCGCCTTTAAATTTATCCATGTCATTTCAGTTGTAATCAATTGATATAAATAATATCCATGGGTCGCAAGAATCTGACGGAATACATCCAATAACATTCATTTAATTAAAATTGATACAAATCTTTTAATTACAATGAAAACTTGTGCAAACTGCCGTTCGTATTTCATTGTGAATACTCCATAATGAAGTCACCTAGGCATGATTTTTCTAAATAAATTACTATCAAAAACATCGGCCTGTCCACTCGCAGTTACACTGTTAAAATTTTTTTTACCAAAAATGGCTTCTTTAATGTCGAGTATTTATATTGCAACGGTGTGTTTTGCAAGTAATGTTATGTCCAACTCTGAGAGAAGCATCCTGTTAAGGCCAAATTATAATCGTATCTGATAACCAATTTCGCCAACTTTCTGATGTCATTGTAGGTATTAACCACTTTTCTCCTTATCCCTTGAATTTTAGCCGTCTTGTATTTCAAAATGAACTTAAAAAAAATATTTTCTAGGAAATAATGCCAGTAGAGCAATTTCACTTGCGAAATAAACCGTTACAAGTCACGCCTAAAACAAATTTAACACTCCTATCGGCAGGTTCATTGGAATGAATGAGGAGCATACTAAGAGAATCTCTCGTGTGCTGGATGCAGTTTGGTCCCTATCCAGAGAACAAGCCTCGATATTCATTACCTAGGTCTGTCCTCGAGAAGAATCGATGAAGTCAAATGATCCACTATTCTTTCCAAGTGCTCAGTTTAATTTCTTGGATCTTATTTTATTCATTATTGTGTCTTCCACTTTCTTCTGCAAGCTCTCTAAGAGGTTGTGTCAGTTCTTTCGCGCGATTATCAAGATGCCTTTAATGGCAAATACACAGAAATTATCATCAAAATCACCATTTAGCTTGTGTGAGGAATAACTACTTGAGGATCATTAGGAATTCGTTTACGAACTTCCTGGGGACCCCTCTTTTCATTCTGAAACTGTTTGATGCGAGTGACTTCTCATCGGATGTTAACATTGCACATCTAACACCTTAAATAAATTCCTTTAATTGGATCTTACATTTTTCTCTTCACATAATGGACAGAGCCTTAACGTTATTAGGGAAATGTTCCACAATATTTTAATTTCACTGCTTCTGTATTGAGGGAAAGGAAACAATGATCCATCATATAAAGTACGGTGATCAAGCTGTTTTTGACCAAATACAGGGATATTTTTAGTCAACATCAGGAAAATACATGCTTCGAAGCCGATGTGATGGTCTGACTTGCCTTCCACGAATCATCACCTAGAATATGATCTAGGACTTTTTTAATTAATAAATTTTTTTAGCTGAGTTATCTTCTTTCTCGATGGATCATCCACCAATTTAGTTTCATCTATGTGCTCGATGCAGGAGCTAATATTCTTTTAATTAAATATTATTAAAGAAAACATGCCATTTTGCATCCACAGAATAAATAATAGGCGATGCAAAAATTAGTGTGAAAATTATTCGCCTTGACCAGGATCCCAGTCAAGCCGAATGATTTTTACACTGAAATTGTTGCATTGAAATGCATATTAGCGGATGATTCCGTTAAAAGTTATTGTTGCGGTATCTCCCACAGTTTCTTGTAATAGGTGATTGAGACGAGTGATTCTTCTCTTCACAAGGATCGAGATGATGCGGTGGCTATTTTACTGACTTCCCACCCAGAGGGTTCGAATCCCGGCGGCGTCGAATATTTTCAGGGGTATCTTGATCCCTACTTGAGGTCCCTCGAGGAGGGCACTTTAAGTGAGTACGCCGTCCGTCAGATGGGACGTTAAGCTGCGGACCCCTCGACGCTTATTCATTAAGAGTAGGCTAAAATGCCGACGCCAGGTTTCTCTCCACCCTTCAATCTTTCCATCCCCAAAGGCACAAATGACCTTAGCTGTCGGTCGCCTCCCCTAAATACTACTACAACTCATTTTCTTCAAAATGATATGCCCAGCTACATCCTGGTAAATTATTCTTTAAAAAAATGATCTTAACCTTCCAGGTAGTTTTCATAATGCTGTCAAAGGTTGAAATTGATAATTCATACATTTACATGACAGCGGTATGCCCCAAGGTAAGATTCTGTCTTTGATGACAATTGTCTTCTTCCATGTTATAGTCAATTAGCTTTCATCTCATTAATTTCCGCACTCTCTCCAACTATGCTTCTCCAATAAATTTTGCCAGACATTTAATAATAGACTATATATCCTTAATGACAGTTAGAGGTTTTAATGAAAAAATAAAAGGGTTTCAATGGCTTCCAATAAATCATCATTGATAATAATATTGAAAGATCTATCATCACGTTTTTCTTCATTGTATGAATGGAGAAATGAATATTGATCATAACTGATGATTCTTTATTGAATAGGAGAGCTACCACTTCTTCCCAAAAACTCTTAAATGCAATGCCTTTTTCAGAAAGAAATACGTCAATCCTACTTACCATCTGCCTCTCTGAAGATAATTTATTTTCTTTGACGTCTCTCCAACTGAATATTTGAACAATCTGTAATGATGGGCCTTCCTATACCCTCATGGGCAAGGGAAGAGAGAGCAAGTAGGAAGGCAAGGATAATTGGGGGGGGGGGAAGATGGATTAGATCACAAATGCACATTTGTCAAAGACAAAAGAACATCCCCACAAATTTTCTTGTTAACCTAATGTCCAGTCATGCTCTTCTTCCAATTGTTTCAGTGAGTCCATTTTTCTCGAAGTGAAATATATCCAGAGGGTGGTTGAAAAGTGGGATTGGGTGACATTCCCATTTCAGAAATTTGAGTGTCCTAAGCACGTGACTTGAATTACCTCCCAGTTTGCCTAAAGAGTGGGCTGTATGTAATTTGGACATTTTTGTTAGTAAATGCCTCGTTTTTCCAGGTTTCCCCTCATGGTCATCTTCAAAAACGTTTGCAGGTTGCAATCCTCTTATGCCATTTGTAATGAGATTCACAAAATTTTTGAGAGATGTCTGTAACATGGAAATTTAGCCCAACAAAATTCATCTTCCTCATTTTCTGGGGTGAATATATTAGAGTTCTTGCTCTGATGAGCATTTTTATATTAACCATTCTTTCAGTTCAGTCCTCACTGGACTCATTGTCCATAAAATAATTTTTATTATGCTAACTTCTCATGAAAAGTTATTTAGAGAGTTAAATACTAAGAAATCTATTCAACATGAAATGGAGGGATAGGCTTTTGAGAAATATGGTGGTGTAAGTTGAAGGGAATAACATGGCTCTATTGACTACTTGTTAATTGAAATTTCATAACGTACGCTGGTTGTCGAAACTGTGATATTGAAGAAATTCAACTTTCCTTCTCAGGATTAAAATTTATACTGTTGCATTAGGTGTTTGAAGTATCTTTACTTCCTACTCATTTTCTCTTCCTCGGCCAATTGGAGCCCCTCCCCTCTGGGCCTCCTAAAGACAAATACTTCTTCCTTCCCTCCCAGAAAGAGCATATATTTGCCAGCCATGTTAAGTTTAACCTGACATCATACCCATAGTAGTGAATTTAAGTTTTAGTGTGAATAAATAAATGTAGTTCACTAATTCTGTCACAACATACTTATAACTTTGTAATAAGGGAAGCGAATGAAAACATTCCAGTTTACAAATAAGGCAATGTCAACCAACTTTCACCATAACTTACCTAGTTTGTGACAGTTTGCGGTGAGTATTCCCAAAAAAATTATTACAGCTGATACCAGGCTAGTTTTTCTATGTTAATTTGTGCGACTGTATTACAAAAATCCTTGGGTGAGAATTTCATTGTAAAACTCACATAGATGTGCGATGGTATAATATCACTAGGTGATCCTGTTCATTTACATTCTGGTGGTAGATCATCAACCAAACATGAGAGCAGATTACAATTGAGCATTAACTTCATGAGTTCCAAACAGCACACCCCAAGGTCAGGTTCATTGCACATGGCACACCATCTTATTCTCATGTGAATCCTTTTTGAAAGAAATGGCCAAATACCTTGTTGACAATATGCAAATGAGGCATACCAGTCACCTTTTGGGACAGAAATCATAAGGCTGGTAAATTCAATTTAGTAGGAATCACAGGGTAGATAGATCCTAACTTAAGGAAAATTTTCCATATTTCTACAGCTACTTAGAACCGATTTACTCCAGTTTCTTAATCCACCAAATTGAAATAAGTGATTAATTTTGCAGGTTCCACGGTAGTTACCCGAGCTATCTTAATTCCATTTATCATTAATTTCCATTCCAGAGATATCACGATGCTCTACCAAGAAATTATTAAACAAAGAAAACAGTTAAGTTTTACTTAATTGCACACCACTAAAAAAGAACACTATGCAGCTATGATGAATAAAATACTAGGAATTTAAAAACATCATCACAATATTTATTACTGCTTTAAGTTATTTGAATAAAAAAATCACTTTAGATTACGTTTACTAAGAAAATAACTTCAAGTTAATACATGTCACAGTAGTCAAGTTGAAACAAGAAAATGCCTTCAATTGCATTCCCATTACTTCACAAGTAATATTGATTTACAAAATGAACAAAAGGGAATACACACACAAAAAAAAGAAAGCATAATGTATAAATCGTGCACCAATTATGTGCTCATCATTCTACAAGACCCACAATGGATAAGAGAAAAGAAAGTACAGCCATTGAATTATGAAAAATCATACTAATTCCAAAAAAAAAGGAATAGTAGATATCACAAATATTATTTCTCACTTGGTTTATGAACAAAGTAACTTGCATGACATAATTCCTGATTCCTGGTTAATAACACTGTAAACAAGAAAATTTTTCGTGTAATTGAATATTTTATTGATTTTTTTTCAATTTTCACATAGTTGTTGCCCTTTGAAAAACTGCCTTCTCACACATAATACTTGCAGATGGTAATAATTTACATAATTAAACTTCGAGCAAAGTAAAGTGCTACACTGGTAATTTTAACAGTGAGCTTATAAACTGGAGAAAGAAATTATTGCCACAGTTACATTGGCATCCCCTTAAAAATCAGCATATGGATAAAAACAGCAGTCAAGGTTGTAAGTTCCACTGACAGCTTTCCTTCCACAAGCTGGTAACTGGCTGTTCACCTATTTAAGTTTTCCAACCACTAGTCTATAATCACTGACACATCACTGACAGAGACAGCTAATGCCGAGTGTTGGAAATGCAGCAGTGGTTGGCACAGCATTTGAGGTGTAACTGGAAAAGTTTAGGAGAACGAAGGAAGCAGAGGGAATCAGGAAGTATCCTCACTATTGCTTGTTCCCACCACCTGCACCTCCTCGTACAAAGCTGCCACGTCCACCACCGCCTCTCATGTTTGCACCTCTCCCTGAACCTCCACCTCGTCCTGCCAAAATAAACATGTTTCAATTAAAGATGCTCATTTTCAGACTAAAAACATGATTACTGGTCTTGAGATGCAATGCCATTCACCAGGCTGATCGCAGATTTAATCGGCCAACCCTTAATTTTACCCATACTGGTACACCATTGTCATATTTTCCTGTACCCAAACCAATAATTCATGGGAAATTATTTCAATTTGTTCAGCCCTTCTCCATAATTTTTCACCTCTTTCAAAGGAGAGAGGAGATATTTCAAAGTCAAAATACTCATGACAAGGCATGAGAATACTTAAGATTACTAATAGTGAACTACAGTTTAAAATTTACCAGGCAATAACTTGAGCATAACATCTATAGGCTAATTAAGCAATTATTTAAAAAAAATCACCAATTGAAAACACATTACCACTACACCAAGCCTTCAAAATCCAGGTCTGTAATGCAAGTTTGCCTAGTACCATAATCCACAACATATACATTCAAACACTCAGGTTAATATGGCTTATAAATCTTTTCCCTATTCCAATTGCCTTCTGCTAAGTTTCAGTTGGTAGAAAATCAATGCATGGGTTAACAGTGTAAAGATACATTGCCAATCTGAGCCCGACAGCTCACCTGTCAACACCTTCACTCTTCCTACCAGAAAGCTAGGTGGCTGAGGCCAGGATATTACACCACCCGGAAAAAGGAAAATTAATTATGAACGAAATTTCTTTAACAATTGCAAATAGAAATCATAAAAAATGATCACCACAAATATCTGCCTGTTCCCAACAAACAACCATAATTCCCTCAATGACAAACAGTGGATCTTAATATGAGGAGAGCTCAAAATCCCCAAAAAAATTAAGTGCTTGTTTATATGAGCTTATTCCTATGACTTCCAGGTTAGTTTTGCATAACAGAAGGTATCTTTCTTCAAAGATAATAGGATATCAACTGAGTAACCACAGGTACTATTTGTCACACATACTTATAATAGAATGATTTTCATAGCATGCATTGTTATAATGGGTGCATAAAAAGTTCGGTCACCAAAAATTTGAGACTGCATTAGTTATTTCTGCCTACCATTGTCCAAGTGGATTCAGTAGAGAGTGTAAGCTATTATTGTAAAGGAATTTCAACGTATATACCTTTCTTTTTTAGCTTCTTCTTCGTTAATATGCATTTGCAAATGGCTTGTGAAACCGTCAATGATGTAATATTATAATGCCCAGGGCACATTGTACCTATTTACATTATCTAATGCCACAAGTTCTGTAATTTCCAAAATTTTAACTATGTAAAAAAAAAGGAACCTAGAAATTATGAATGAACATTAAGATGACGAAAAAAGGTTGTGCATGTGCCATGAAATGTAACTTTTTGAAGCAATTTCAGATTTTCATGTCTATACAATACTCCGTTTTTCCTGTAAATTCTTGTTTGTCAATTATTATTTAATACCTTTTCTTAGTTTACCCAACTGGCAATTACCTGTTATGTATGTTTTAAATAGATTTAAGCTATAAGCAGCAAATTATGTTGGCCAAACCTCTGTATAACCAAACCCTTGGGAGCATGGAGAAAACTGCTCAGCATATAGTTCATAATGTACAGAAGTTGATAACTTCTAATGCATTAAAAAAAACTGATGTCCACACTAAAGAATAATAGGTCTTTCAATAAGCAAATTTACATAAAGAATGAATAAACCCAAGGATTATATTTCACAAGGAAAAATATCATTGTAACACCTTAACCTTTCCCTCTTCCTGAATCTCCATATTACTTCCCACAATTATGGCAATAGGAAATTCTTAAAGAACTTTTTAAATATATTTTTACTCAATCTGCGATTATTCAATAAAAATCTTTTTATCACTTCCGTACATGTGTACGATTGTGAGCATGGATGTATAATGTGCGACAGTTAATGAAATAAAGTAAGCAACAGAAAAATTTTATGAAAGTATATATCACTACCTTTAATGGACATAAATAATTGCTCTTGTGGGCTCTGCATCCCAACATCTCACTATAACAGAGCTTTTATATGTAAATTTTTAATGAGTAATTAATTAGATGTGCACAAAAATATTTTCATGTGAAGTTATATTATTTACATTTTTCAAAGATGGCGAAATATTTCGTGATTCTTGGCATTGAATTCTTTCTCAAGCCCTTGTTCACATCTCTTTCAAAATGATTACTTTATACATAAGGGGGAATTGTTACCTTTTCTAATATACATACTGTTAGTTATATATTGGAAAAAAGTGCCTAGGTAAACCTTTGATAGCACCCAGAATCATTTAGTTTCACCTTAAATTCATCTTGGAATTATGAAATCATAACATGTGACATAAGATTGTGTACTGGCATTTATTAAGTCAAAAATTATTGGAAATCATTTATCATCGATTGGTAGCAATAAAGGCATTTATCTATTTCAAGGGTAGGTTTCCGACACTCCCCAGCATCTATCTCTCTCCAATTAACACAGCGACTTCCTATTACCTTCTTTTTAATTTGTACTAGCCTTCCCGCTGTGTAGACAACCTCTTTTCCCCTTTCTTCTATCCCACATACCCTATGTTCCCTCCCTTCTATCATGGCCTTTAATCATTATCCCACTACCTCCCAATCTTTCAACTCCTTTTTCAGATTTTCTCCAAGTACTTCCCATGCCTATTTTCTCCCTTCTCATATAAAAACCATAATGTTTCCTCCTTCCCTGTCCGATTTATTTCCTCCATTTTCCACTACAGCCACATCTCAAAAGCCTTAAATCACTGCTTGTCCTTGTGCCTCTAAGACCAAGTCTCACATCCATTAAGTACTCTGCTCCATATTCAGGTCTTGACCAATCTTTCCTTTACATCTTTACTCAGTGTACCTATCATCAATTCTCTCCTTGAAAATGCCTCTTCCATAGACACAATTCTTCTCTCAGCTTCCCCATTACAATTCCCTTATTCCTCTTAAATGTTGTCCACTTATAATAAATGCTCCACCTGCTCTTGTTTATTTCCTTACTTTCATGTTAAACGTAGCTCTCCTACTTCAAGAAACATTACTTTTGTTTTCTTGCAGTTAATCCTTATCCTGTGCTTCTCACTTAGTTCCTATGAAGTACTCAACAATAACTGCAATGCCAAATGGCTGTCAGACTCATTATTGCCTCATCATTTGCAAAACATGATTTAATCATCCCTCCTCACATTTTTATTCCCAGCTCCAGCCCTTCCCATGCTGCCATGAAAAGCTCGGCTTATCACAAGAGGTTGATATAAACAGTACCTTCAGAATGAAATAAATGATGGATGGTCACTAGGGGATACAACCTACATTTTCAAAAAATTGCAAGTCATATTTCAAAGAAAAACAAAATTGGTTTGGTTTTCCAACAAATTGAAAAGGCATTGCCAATGGCATTCAACTCTTTGGAATAAACTTCTATTCATTCAACCTACGGCGGCTTACAGTATGATGATTTCAGCAATGCAGCTTGGTGAAGCTTTTATAGATAACTTTAAAAATGTCAGGGTGTCCACTAATCAACTATCAGGAAATGACATGAATTTTCCAGGGTGATCCGCATTCTCAAACAATTTTTTCTTTCCACAAACATTGATCATGTGCTAATAATTACTGGCTTCAGGTGAGCAAAATGACGCGGAACAGTTAGGAAATTCATATATTGAGAACAACAGTATCCTGCTATGCTGGAAGAGTACATAATCATGTAAAAAAATGGTGTAATAGCACCATTCCGGACAGAAATTCCTTTAATCACAAGTAATCATCAAACCCTTCATCAGAGGAAGAAAACTTCCTGGGAAATGAAACTAATTTTCCAAAATAAGGTATTTTAGCATTTTAGTAAAATGGAAAATGCCAACCGAGTATCATTTCAGCCACATTAAAAATTTATCACCATCACTGCTCCAAAGAGAGCCTGAAAACCTCAAGAAAATTACTTTCCGACCACAGGACAGCATTACTCTCTTCCAACATTCTAAAAAAGGAACTATAAGCCAAAACGATTCAGTCATTTCTTGAGTAATTATTTATCAAAAGTTAGGCAACAATTCACATTTGGAAAGAAAATTAAATTCAACAGAAATTAAACAAGTAATGGCTCAATTGAAAGAAATTGAGAATTCATGCAACACATGGGATGAAAATCAACTAAATTTTTGGTTTATATGGAGTGTTTTCACTCTGGGAAGAATTGAGCTTTAAGAGGTTTGACTCCACTGTATTCCAGAACAATTTAATAGCTGTAATCATACATTGTATACTTGAATTATCACACTATTTTCCTATGCTGGCGATCATACTTTTTTTTGTACAATAGAAGCAAATTGTTTTTATAAAACTTTCAAAGTAAAATAACAGGTTACCTGAAATTATATATAATAAGACTTAATTCTACAAATTACAAGGTTAGAGCCATAAATAATGCATTTGTGAAATTTCAGCACTTAACAATTCAATTATACACACTAAATAAATAATGAGCCAAAAAGAAAAATCAGTCTATTAATTAAAATGGTAACTATTCCTTTAATTTTTTTAAAAAGAATTATTTCACCTTATATTTAAGACTGTTAGAAATGAATCCTACTTCACATGCCTATTTTAGTTACTCTCAATTGATTACACAATTATTGTGATATGAATTAGTATATTCATTTAGAAACTATACATAGGCACTTTTTTAAATAGGAGTTTTTGACAGCTTATCATAAAACCACTAGCAAGTTTCAAATTTCATAACAACACAAGTGCATGGCTTTCTTGATAATGGGATACAATTATAGATGCCATTAATCAAATTTTTAAGCATATTTTATGAAAGAAATCCCACAAGTGAGTATATATTTTCTCACTTTTGTCAGACAGTACTAATCCTGACAACGACTTTAATTAATTTATCATATTTGTCAGTGAACATGTTAACCAGAAGATAAAAGTAAAATGACCATCTTCACACTAAGCACGCACCCCTGTTAACACGTGGCATCCCTCCATTTCCAGATGCTCCGCCTCCTCCAGCATTTCCGCCTCTTCCCCCACTCTTAGAGTAGCCACCATTTCCATAGCCACCTGATCCACCATTATTACCGTAATTATCCCTCTGCTGATAACCATTCTGGTAATATTGGTTCCCACCTTCCTGGTTCCCTCTGTAGCCCCCATAACCTGAAAGAATCAAGAGTTGTATTAGAAACTTTGCAAAGACATGAAAGGCTCCTAAACACTGATATAACCATGTAGTAAACTCAAGAATCATGGTTCACCAAGTAGATAATAATAAAATGCATTCCTAACATCCACTCTAAGAAATGTTTTTGTACAAAATAGTATGAAAAAAATTAATCATTGCCGACCTGATTATTACATTTGAAATAGATATACCCAACAGATTTTCATTTTTAAAAATGTAAATTTAATGAACTGTTGACGAAATATACCACAATGAATGCAAAAAATTATATCATGGAGGTAAAAATGCTCGAAAATATTGAAAAACAGATAAAATAAAGTGACTGCTGCCATGGCACATTTAAGCAAATTAAGACAACATTTAGCCCGTACTATAGAACAATAATTGCCAGGCTAATGATTTATTACTCTAGGCATAAAATGGACAGAAAAATTATGCAAAAAAACAACTTTGGACAGCCTTCTACAATGAATACTCACAAAAATGTTCAAGAAAAGCAAGCAATATTTAATATGATAATTTGCTCCAACCATTATACTGGGCCTAAGATTTGGAGTTGAATTTTTCACTTTTGATTATCCATATAAGGAAAAATTGCCTACATAACAAAGTCACTCTTCTTATGAGTTCTTTCTTTTAAATTGACATTCTAGACAACAGTTCCACTACTGAGAGCAGTGAAGACACGTCCAGCACCAATGGCAAAACTGTTGTCCTGGATGTCAACTCAAAGAAAAGAAACCCAGATGAAAAATGTCTTCATCAAAGTCAGGGGATGAAACCTACTCAATGTCATTGTGATGAAAGACATTTTTACTACAGATTTAACATCAATATCATTTCATGAATGAAACTTCAAATGACCAATTACGCTTGATCTTCTGGCATCTAAATCCAATGCTACAGTATAACTGCCTGCCAGGGCAGTAAAGCAAAACTTGAAGTACACTTCTTCCATTCACCATTACCATGTTAAATAAATTAACATTAATACAGGAAAATCTGGTTTGCAGTAGCATTACTCTACATTATATTTGAATCATCTATTACAATAGCAAATTCAGCTGTAGTATTTACTCAGCATTAGAAATCAGCTATTTAACTATGTATTTGTCTTTCCAAGACCTCACATAGTCGCACTTTGTCAATTATTAACTGATTCAGAATGCACGTTATGGGAAAAAACAGAAGATTTGAATTATTAACAATTTGCTTATTGAGAACCTTATAATTAATGATTTATTGAAAACAATTCCTGCCGATAGATGACTAATTGGGGCATACGTTAACATACCTTACTCATATAGTCCCCAATGGTAGACCTATTTAGGCCAGTTCACTTTCCTGACTTCTACCAAATTAAAAGTAATGAAATAAGCAACCTTCATGGTTATTGTAAACTATGCAGTGAGGTATGATGATTTTCAACTGCATCCCTCATTTCCAAGACTCAAACTTCCATATTGCTTTAATTAATCTCCATTTACGATGAAAGGATGTTCCAACCAAAATGATAAGTACCAATTACTTTTCTTTGGTTTTATAACTACTGTTACCAACGTTTTCCAGCATTCCCTGCTTTTTTTTAACAAGAAAAAGGATTATTTTACAGACATAACAGCTGCAAGGGAAAGAGAATTGTTACATAATTATTCCAAAATAAATATTATTCTGGAGTACTTTAATATGGCTGCTTAAAATAATGTTACTATGATACCAGACATATTGCAAACAAAACAATGAAATAGGCTTTGCCCTTCACCAAAGTATTAAGGAAAGTGCAACTTTACACCTTAACACAAAAAAAATGTTAAAAACCACTCAAAAAAGTTACCATTTTGTTAGGCATACTGCTACAAGAACACAAAAAAGCATATTCCAAGCAAAAATTATTGGTCACCCAAATTTGATACTGACATGACATATGAAAACTGATTAATATTTTAAATGTAACGAAAATCATTTTGAAACCCTTCCCTAACTGAGTAGTGCTCTTTCTCAGGCTAAAAGTTATCAAAAGCTTATGAACTTGTAACATTATGTATTCCACTGTGTTGACATGGTCATCAATATTTCCCCCATATCTAAACATGTCATGGAGAAAAGCTTACCGGTTTTAAGACTCGAGATTTCAATGTTTTGCTTTTGTCTCACTGGGGAGAGGGAAATAAAATCAAATTGTTTGGGAAGTAATGGGAGATTCGAACACAAATGTACAAAAACCCAGGATGGTTTCTGTACTCTTCATAGGATTATTTCTCCAGTACAAAATGTCTTTTTGAAAACTACATATGTATTCATCGAACAGTTCACCCAAAGTGTGGGATTCTAGATATTACTGTGGCAGCTCCTGAATTCCGAAGGAACTCAACGCAGATTAGTTCATCTTGCAATGGTCTGCCACCCATAGAGAATTTTGGTGTGTGGAACTAACTGTGAATAACTTAACTCGCATGCACATAGATGTATTTAAGTTTGCTAAGGTAAGGGAGATGTTATTTCTTTATTCCTCATTGATTGTGAAATTCTAAATTATTAGATGAATGCAGAAATGTTTTTACCGTGTAACTCAAGACCAGTAACAAGAAAAGCACATTATCTGAAGATAAATTTGTTTTTGATTTCCAAATCCCATGTAAATTTTTGTTAACACAGGACACTTTAAAACCAATGGGACTAAAACTGAATTTGCCTTTTTTGCCGAAGTCTTAAAACATTAATAGCATGAGCTCACCACAGAAAATTTTAAATTATCTAAAATGATATTTAAAAACATTGACACTCTTCCACCTTGACATAGTAGATGGGCTCAATATTTTGCTGACCCTTAGAGCTCTGCAGGTGAGAACGATGACTATCTGTTCCTGGCAGAGTCACCCATGCCAGATATGTAGGAGCCAGACACAAGGTCTGGGCAGTCTATTCTTTATTGAGGTGGCTACAAGGGCACCTGACCCCGGTGGGGTGGCCTTTGAGTGATGGTGTAACATTGAAAACACTATTGAAAAATGCAATGGGAAACCATCTTAATTATTTCTTACAAGAATGCTATGATGGATATGTGCATGTTAGGGCTTGGCAGTTAAGTGGTGCGTAGTGCTTTGGTCTATTGAAATCCTACCATAACCTAGAATACTACTTTTAAAAATGAATTCCATCAAAACTTATTATTGCCACTGACTATGCATAAATTAACTTTTTTCCCTTTAATTTTGTATTCAAAATTAGGGTAAATAGATGGGTGAGATTGACACAAGAGCTTACAAGGCACATATTACATCATTTTGGTTAGTACAGCAAACAATGAATGAAAACACTAATACCCATTGCTTCTCAGATCTGACAAAATTTGGATGACAAAAAACTCACCCCTTAAAACTTTGTGGATTTTCATTACAATTCATTGCTGAAAATTTATAAAATCTACAGTTAAAACCGTCCCACACAACCTGGGATTCACAGCAATAGCATCATCACCAGGTCAGGAATGAAAAAGACAACTCTCACACACACTCAGCAAGGATGGAAGAAAAAAAAGAGAGGGAAATAAGGAGCGAAAAGAGGTTCTATAGTGTGCCTACTGCAAGGATAGTGGAAAAGGCAGGATAAAGGTATTCATTTACAAGAATTACTTTGAGGTTATATTCTTTCTAGAATTTCCAGTTGCTATGGATCGTCAAGCTCACATTGGTTGCTTCCCACATCGCTAAATGCCACATCAAAACCACTACTATGGCCACAGTTTCAAAAGGTATTTGGAATAATTTCTGTCTAGTTCTATTGCTCTTTGGTGCTTCCATTAAAATTATGGTAAAGCAGCCCAGCACATTCTCCGCATCACAATTGACACACTTCAGTGCATTAATTCAACTTCTCTTCTTGGGATGCCCTTAAATTAAAAGAGGACACAGCAAAAAGTACACTGCTGTTTAGTGAGACAACACTGTGACTCTCAAGAAGAAAAGTGGAATTTATACGCTGAAGTGTGGTATTTGTGACGGTGTATTATGGACTGACTTTTCAATTTTTATACGAGGATGATGATCACCAGAATAAAATTTTAGTTCTTTCAGAAATACATAATTGTGAGCTAAAGAGAAACTTGAAAAATAGTTCAAGAACTAGCAATACCCCTTGCCAAAGAATATTAGTGTCTTGCCTTTTCCCTATCCTTATATTGTAGGCAAACAATGAACTCCTTATTTACTTCCTCTCTCAGAAACCCTGTTCATTCATGACTTTCCAACTGCAGTTTGTAATTTTTTCCCGAATCAATTCTGATAACACAGCTCCTTAAAGTTCAAGTACCATTTCATTTGAACTGAGCTAATCATAAGCACAAATTCAGCTAAGAGCACCACAATTACTACAACTAACTTAAATAGGTAAAATGATATGAATGAAGTTTTACAATAATGGCACACTTTCAAACAACATTATACTGTGTGTAATCTGATGACAAAAAGAAGGATATGCAACGTCGAGGAGGAGAGTTGAGAATTTTTTCCATTACCTTATCAATTAGAATCTCATAACCCTCTCCTCCATCTTTAAATTTGCCACCAGTAAGTATTGACATATAGACATACACAAAAGAATGCCATGTTTTGCCTCAATTTAAATCAGAATTCCAAATATTTCACAGACATAAGCATCATAAGATAAATATTTCCACATTTTAGAAGAAGCAGAATAACAAACAACATTTAACTGTTACTTCTTGCATGCCAAACCATGGTTTCGAGCCAGAGGATTATATAAAACGCCACTCACCACCACGGCCATTTGAATAGTTGCCACGCCCACGGTAGCCATTGGTATTTCCACGACCCCGGTTCATGCCTCCGCGTCCCCCGCCACGGTAGCCTCCACCTCGCTGGCTCTGGTTCTGTGGCACAAACACTGAAAAGGAACAGTTTGCTATAAAATTCCACAATCCCATCAACTACAAAATAGCTAAAGCCACACACACATTTTCAATACCAATCAATTTTCACATAACTTCACCCTCATTTCCTGTGATATGAATTAGAAAATGAAACATTAACATAACTCTGTTAACAAGTTAAATAAATAAGAAATGTTCAGCGCACGTTGCTCCATTAAGTTTTTTCAATTAAATAAATTTGGTGAGATATCAACCAACAAATAACTACAGCCATCCCAGAGATATTACGGTAATTCTTTACTAATACTAATCCATTTCTTAGATTGTGCCTTAAGTCATTATCAGTACACTATAGTTATTAAGTATTTAAAACAAATATGGATTTTTTCACAAAATTTCCTCCCCTGAGAATACATCATAACTCTATAAAAAGTGTAAACAGTATTTGATATTTGAACGGCATGATCAGTTCAAGCCGCAGTTTAATTTACAATGGGCAATTCTTCTTTTGAAATAAATATAACAAATATTTAAGCACTCATAAACTCGCCCATTGTTAACATCACTCCTAAAATTCATCTCAACATCTTGCATCTAGTCGCCACTTAGTTCTGATCATAATATTCATGTAATTGGCTGCACTGTGGAAATGTCAATCGTTTGCTGGCTTTAAATTGAATATGGAAACATGATAGAGGTACAATACAACAATTTTCCACAGAGTAGTACTATTGGTTCTTTTTCAACGGAAAGAGATAATTTATGAACAAAATTTAAATTTAACACCAGATTAAAAGAATCCATTGTATTCCATGGCATCACAGGTATTCAGAGCAGAACCACTAGAATGTCTTAGGTGAAAGAATCGTTTATCAACACATGCTTACTATCAGTTAGTGCTTTTCAATAGGTCATCATAGAAATACATCCTAAATATAAGAAGGAACTACATATTTTTGTATAAAAGCAATCACCCAGGGTATCGAAAATTCAAACGGCTGAAATAACACAAAAATTTGATGCTATAGATGAATCTTAAAATATCGCTTGAGAACTAACCATTGAATACTTAAAATCTGAATTGATTACCAACGTGAAGACATGCCACGAGAATGCTAAGCCAAAAATAGCAATGTACATTTTAAAATAATATACCCAAGACAAATAAACATGAAGCATGACTTGCTGCCTTCAGGCATTTCACTGCAGACACTATTACAAAATTTTTTGAGTTGTGTCAGCTCCTCTAAACATTTCTATACCAAGGTTGTGAAGCTATAAATAAAAATAAATTCTTATTCATCATTTGTAGAAAATTGGGAGATACTATATTTTTCCTATATACACCCAGGTTTTCTCCTGTAATAATAAAATATTGGGATCTAAAACATTTCAAAGCATATGCTACCAGCACAAACATTAAGACTTGCTTATACAATGCTGGTCAACTGTTGCTTTTCTTTCTCTTTTGAATAGTTAAGATTTTGAGCAGTAAAAAGTTGACATGGTCAAATGGGACCCCTCAAGATCAACAGCATTAGGTGTGGACTAGTGGTCATGGTGAAAGTGCAAAATGAACTTTTTCCATTTCACTTTATAATCACCAATTGAAAATTTGGATGGCCATAGCTTATACACACTTGCTAATAATTCACACAAATCTCTTTAAATTCTTTCTAATTTCAAGTTTTAAGGAAGTTATGTTTTTCAAATCAAAGAAATCTACATTAATTCCCACCACTACTGGATTGTTATAAGTTTTTCTAAGTACCTAATTGCACTGAATCGAAATTCTGACACACAATTTGTTATACATTACAGAAAAATAACAGCACATTGAACCCACTTTAGCTATATTGAATACTCATTACTTTATAACAACAGTGCCTTAATTTGAGAAAATTCAAATCCAGAGAACAATGAAAATATACCACCAATATTGATTTTCAATTCAGCTGAATATTTTTGTTCAAGAATAATTTTCCACTACAAATTCTGATGTCCACACCACTAATTTCTCCTGGTTGACCTCTTATTCCCATATTCACAACTTATTCATTATGTGATTAAACTTTGTGGAATTGTGACATTTGTATTAAATTAAATAAATGTATACTTTTCCAATTTTGTTTTAAATTTTATACCACAAACAGTTTTAATGCTTGGATGTCATTTTCAACGGGACAGTGTCCAGAACACAGTACATATTCTATTTATACAATGAAAGTAGAGGGAATATGAAGGGTCAATGTTGGTTAAATATGACAAATAACGAAGGTTATTTTCAAAATGTATAGTAAAGGGAGAGAAACATTCATTCACATTGTAGATGAAATCATATTTAGGTGGTAGTGAGGTCGGGGTTTGGGCTGAGCGTTTGATTAGGGATTAGTGATAAGCACAGAAGTTAGAACGAATCATCTCAATTAAAATTCAATTCAGTGTTTCATTAATCAATTTTTCACCTTGGACATCTGAATGGATTAAATTATTACGCATTAATGCTACACATCAAATGAATGGCGAACAAAAGTGGTTCACATTTGCCAATAATTGAAAATACTCCTATATTGTACCTTTAAATTTTGTTAAGTTGCAATGAACTCTTGTAACCGGTTGCAAGTTTTAACCAACACCACTTTTTTCGATGTTGTTAAGTAAGTCTTTGAAATTAAAAATATTTGCCAATTCACAAAGGCTCATAAAAACAATTTTACATTCTCTTTAGGAATAAACCAGCCATTATTAAAAAATTACGATTACTAGAGGCTACCATTATCCACTTAGTGGGGAAATAGGAGAGATATCAGTTCTTGTAATGACCCGTTTCCTACGTCATAATTCCAACATTGTATCAGTGATCACCTTTATAGCTGTAGTGGGATTCACTTATCAAAGTTGTCAGATTTCAATGATATGATTATACATAATTCTGAGAAAGTTAATAAATTGGATTGAAAAATTTTGAAATGGTATCCTGCTCTGAATTTTTTGGGTCAAAATTATTAGATTAGAATGTTCCCAAGAATTAGTCAACTTATTCTTCTGTACATCCCCAGCCAATTTGGGATGACATTGACCAAGGTTCCCTCGTGACTTTTTATGCCTTATGTGAACATTTCTTTCCCATTCCTTCTGGATTATGAAAAATTCATTGATCATTGTGTCCTAAACCAATCAACCCTTACCCTCCCTCTTTCTCCAAAAATTATAACGCAAAATTCAATGCTTCTTGGACTTTGTCAGTCATCATAAAAAACTGTGTGAGACAGGCATAGTAACTGGTATTTAGTTAAAATGTTTTACGGAATGATAACTACACATACATTAATACCACAACATGCAACTGTCATCCTACAGACTTCCATAAATACATTTACAAAATTAATATTTTTAGAGTATTCCCAAAGAACCACCCAAGCCAAAGACCCAAAACCAAAAAGAAATTTTCCTTAATTGGGCTGTTAAAAAAAAAAAATCCTTTTGATCATAAGGCATTTTAGCAATCCATATTGAGCATAACCTCAGCTAGACAAGTTTCCTCAACTCAATGTGGTATTCCACCAAGCTTGCTTGAATGCAAATACAACTTCATTATCTATATTGAGCAACACTTAAATGCTAATGTCCATTTCTTAGGATATAAGATGAGGCCAACTGCTGTCAATACACACCTTCTTCCTGAGATGTGTCGGCCCAAGAAGTGCCTGCCTGCAGGTCAGCCTCCTCAGCGGTCTCCCCAGAGAGGTCACTGGTCCCAAACCGGGCTTTCTCAGTCGAGGGATCGCCTGTTGCAGACACATGGGATGTGTCCCCATAAGTGTTAGCAAATCGAGGTTGTCCCATAGCCTGCTGTTGTGGAACAAAGGCTTGGGAAGGTTGCCCTTGGCCACTGTACGTAGACTGTGCCACCGACGCAGGCACAAAAGGTGCCGCGGTGGTGGCAGCGTACTCAGATTCTTCGGGCACTCTTTGTTGTGGCATTGGAATTGAAATGGGCTGATTGGGGGCACCGTCATTCGAGGGGAGACTCTGCACAGAACCTTGAAAACTGTTCGAAGGCACCCGTGCAAAGCCTGGTATGTGTTGGGCATTGGGTGGACCGGGTGCCGACTGCTGTGGGGTGGGAACCATTTGAGCAGAAACGGGCGTGGATGCTTCAGGGAAATTGGGAGGGGCTATACCGGGGGTGGGAGATGCCACAACCGGTTGGGCACTACCCTGGACAGGAATAATGGAAAAGTTTTGGTTTGTGAAAGTCTGAGAGGGGATCGGTGGGGTTGCTGCGGAGACCGATGCCACAAACTCGGCAACCACGGGGGCAAGCTGGGATGTCTGGACAGAGGGAGGGGGAGGTGCGGGGGCCACGGTGGTCGGCTGGGGCACCCCTGGCCTCGCAGGCCTAAAGTGTGACGTCGGCACAGGAGGGTGCCCCCCACCAGGTTGTTGAACCAACATACCGGCAAGGTCCACGTGGGGAGGTACCGGGGCGTCCACCTCCAATTGCGACTCCTGAATGAAATCAAATCCGCTGTCAAAGGTGTCCGGGAGGGCATGGGCTTGCACTGGCTGCTGCATCGGTGGTGCTGTGGGAGTCGGGTGGGGAGGAAAGTCGGGGCTCACGTTCGACGGCACCACGTTGGGCGTGGGCACCGACGGGGTGAAGAAGGAAGACTCGGGAGGGATGACAGGTGATGGGGCTATGGGTGCTGGGGGTGGAAGGACGTCAGGGATAGCAGCCACTAGATTTGCTTTTAGAGTCTCTTGTGAAACCACACAGGGGTCCACAAAGGTTTCCATTGGAGCTTCATCCTGCACAGGATAAATACACGATTTAAAACTAAAAATAACTGCAATCAATGAACTCATGATTCTGGACCTTGGCAGCAATTGGGCACATAATCCACCCCCACTGCCTTCGCGCAAGTGCCAGAAAACTATTTCCAGGTAAATTTTTTAGCATCGTCAGTCCATATGAAACATTATTTAAACAACTTTTCATCGAATGAAAATTTTATTAAGACTACTTGGAACCAGAAATCACAACTCTTTGCCAAAGATTAATACTTCTATCACAGGTCCAAAATGATAAGAAATAAAGGACTTTGAATGGCCATCAACTATAAAAAGTTGAAGAAACCTAAAAATTGCATTAGGCAAAAAAATTTTAATTGATAGAAGAATAATTCCCTATGATATGCCACAATACACTTCGAAGAGCAGGTGCACAATTGATTGATTTATTGCGTAATTCATTTAGATCTAAAAATTTGTCTTATACAGATAAGAAAAAAGAAAGTGAAATGTAATCAATCCCCTTTAGCCTCAATTCTGTTTTGTAAATGCAAAATTTTGCTCATAGCACCTTTTCAAATACAGTCATCCATGACTTGTTCCATAGAATCCTTCCATCTCTGTTCTGTGATTAGACTGCTATCCACTTTACAAATAAACAAACCAGCACACTCTTTCATACTTTTGATTTCTTTGACTGTTGCTGCTGCATCCAATAAACTTTCTTTTATAACCCACACATTCCTCACCATTTATATCAGATAAAATTACTCAAGTACGTCCCATACCCACAACATACAACTGAAATGTATGCTCTTACTTGACTATTGAAGTTTCACCTCTATACAGTAATTTGGGAAGGAGTACTTTTTTTTATTAACTATCATATTCCAGCATCTGAGCAGAATTATCAGAAATTGGAAGGATCAATAAAGAGAGGCCTGGATTAGGATTTGATAGGGCCAATGAAAATAAACACATGAAATTGACGTTTATAAATTTTAAGTCTGAAGGAAAAACACTTAGAAGAAAAAAAATGTATAAAATAAATACCTCCCATTACAAAATAAAGGTTTAAAACAGATATTTGTTTAAACAATCAGGTACAATACTAAATAATTTTCTAGATTCAATTTCACCAGAACAATATATTACAGCCAAGCAGTTTGCCCATTACTCTTTACCAAAGCTAATATTTGAATGACAACTGTAAATTTCAAGTGAAAGATTTGGTTGGCACATCTGAATCAGCTCAGCTGACTTAACAACACTATAAACTTATCAAAAGGAAAGCAGAGAAATAATACAACAAGTCAAATCAAACTTAATACAAAGAATTGTTAATTAATACAGCACGAACATTCCATCCGAGCAGTGCATTTATAAAGCTTACAGACCAAGCATTAGCATACTATGATAAAAAGTGGCAGTCTTAGAAGAAACCATTATAAAAAGGGACACTAGACCAATTCACACATACCTGCTGAATAGCAATTTCCTCGGTTACTTCTTCACTGGCAACTACTTCCTGCTCATCCTCCGGGCTTTGGTCAAAGTAACCACAAGTGTGGATTTTTGTAATCAGTTCTTTCAAGCCTGCATATGTTGTGCCTACTACTTCCTTTGATCTTCCTTCCACGATACTAATTAGGTGCTCAGCTGCATGAGTAAGCTGCTCCTGTAAAAAGGTGATTCATACCTAATTTAAAACTTGATACTTAAGAATGTGCACTGATGAATGAAAGAATCAAAGCTTATTAATTGAGCATGTTCACTGATTACATAAAATGTGCATATTTTCACAGGAATTTTATTTGGGTACCAGTTTTGATGCACTGGCTACATCATCAAATAAACCCATTTGTCAAAACCAGTAATACCAAGGGAGTCACTATGAAACTATACATTGTTTACTTATTCATTGATCAAGGACTTCCACAGAGCTGAGTTCACTGCATGGTAGCATTCTGATGTGTAGAGTGAACAACCAAGCCTAACATTCCTAAAGCCAGGGGAGGAAGGGAGACTGATGGAATGGAGAGCATTATACGGAGGAAGGGGAAAAGTTTTGACTGCGAGCCAAAGAATTTTGACTTTCAAGAGACAATAAATTGAAATATGAGCTTTTTGATTTTTCAATTGCCGTCAGATGTAGGTTATTTGTTTTTCTCAGTTTACAACTGCATTAACTCTCAGAAAAAGTGCAACTAAATAATATCTACTCTCACAAAATGTACAGAGCCATAACAAAATGATCCTTCTCACTAATTCCAGCTGTCATGCATACCTTTCTCAAAATTTCTTGCTATTAGGTGATGCACGCAGTTATCGTTCATCAGAAATAAAAAAAATTTACAATGAATAAGCATTTCATTACTACACAAAATGATCATATAGTGATACTGTATGCAAATAATTTTGAATACTGCCACACTCCAAAAAACTTTTTTTGTATATTATCCCCAAGATCTTACAAAATATAACTTTTTGCACAGTATGGTTTTTGTTTTTATGTGCTCTTGTGGTAGTTTAATGAAGTAGTTTAATTTAGGTTTGCCCTGAAAGTAATGTCAGTCTATTACAAATGTCCGGGTGGATGCATTGAACCCTGCGTTTAGGTCTTATGAGAACTTGCACATAAAATTTAGAGTTCACAGTGGTTCCAGGTCCTACAAACTCGCGCTGAACCAATCCGTGGATATCACAAAACACAATGAGCATGATCTTGACCTTTGATTGACTCATCTTGGCTTTCTTCGGGCGAGGGGACGCTGACTAGTGCCACTGCAATGACGTCGTCCAATAATTTGGGATCACATTTGCACATGCCAAGGTTTCCTTGGCACATTTCAACGCGGCTTTTACTTTGGGTTTCCAGTGAACACTTTCGGAACCATTTTTGAGTACACAATCCGCATGCCAATATGGTTCATAATGATCTCAAACTTGAGCTTTCAAATAAAGCGATAAGTTGCACCTCTTCCAAATACTCTCCTGTGTTAATATGCCCTCTTGCTCTTTTCTCCATGTACCCATTACAATACATTTTTGTGATAGCCTTAGCATTTTAAAATTACAATTCTTAGCATTACCAAAATGTCTCATGATAGGAGAGAAGGGCTCGTCAGAACAGGATTGGATATTTGCTACTCTGAAGCTTAAGGCATACATGAAGGACAGCTCTCCTTTGCTTGTTCCGATATAGGTTCCTGCATAATGGTACTAAGGGGAAGACAGCCAAAAACGTTTTGCACAAACGCTACCCAACCCACATAAAAATTAGTCCTTATCACAATGCAGCATCTTCGTTGAGAGAAGCCAAAAATGGCTGAAATATGTATCAACTGGCTTTGTGCTACATTCATTTTCCCCTAAAATTTAGTTTCACATTGTGGCCATATACTTTGCTAGTATGCGACAGGCACAGTGCCATTAGTTCCTTAACGCTTATGTCATACAGCTAAGTTGAATTTCATCTCTTCCCTCAAGTAGGCAATTTATCAAGGAGCAAATTCTCTGGCCTCTATATCCTGAAAGCCTAGCTAATAAAGGATTGGTGATGTAACAGCTCTTATTAGCCTGAATAAGTGACTTTTTTAGCCGTTGTCAACACTGTTTTGAGTTCAACGGCATTTTAGTAAAATCAATTTGTTACCACCAATTCATTGAGGAAATTTTCCATAATGCACTTCAAATGTTTACATTAAAATAGGTCCCCACTTAAAAAATTAACATTTTATAGGATTATTGATCAAGAAATACTACCTTGATCAAAAAGTTCCCGGAATAACCACCGTGTGGCGCTCCCATCGTTCCGATTTGAGTTCTGTTTTTTTTGTTAAATTGGTACATCTGTTGTTGATATTCCCTTTAAATCTTAGTGTCATAACTTGACATTTGCAAAAGTTACGTAGCCAAGAGTACATCTATCTCTGTGTGTGTTGGCGATTTTTTACAATTGCAGAAATGGATTTAAATTTGCAACAACGAACTTGTATTAAATTTTGCGTAAAAAACGGATTTAGTGGCGCACGGACGTTGGAAATGTTGGAAAAGTGTTTCGGCAACGATTCTCTAAAAAAAAACGGTCGTTTACCAGTGGCACGAGCGGTAAGATGATGAACGCAGTGGCAGACCATCGACATCGAAAGTCGGTGAAAAAATTGATAAAGTAAAAGAAATCTTGGTCGATAACCGCAAATTAACCATCAGAGAAATAGCGGAGGACTTGAACATTGCCTATGGATCCGCCCAAGACATTGTGGTTAATGATTTGGGTTTCCGTCGTGTAGCAGCAAAGTTGGTTCCAAAAGACCTCAATTTCATGCAAAAAAGAGACCGTGTTGACGTCGCAAAAGACATGATTTGCGAGGCTGAATCCGATCCCACATTCATCAAAAGGATCATTACTGGAGACGAGACGTGGGTTTATGAGTACGACACGCAATCCAGACATCAGGCAAGTGAATGGCGTTCACCAAATGAGCCGAGACCAAAAAAACCACGTCGTTTTCAGTCAAAAAAGAAGGCAATGCTGACGGTTTTCATGGATTACAACGGTGTAGTGCATCATGAATTTTTGCCAGAAGGCCAGACAGTAAACAAAGAGTATTATTTGGGCGTTATGAGACATTTGCGTGAAGCAATTCGCCGAAAGAGACCAGAAATGTGGGCAGAAAACTCGTGGATTTTGCACCATGATAACGCACCGTCGCACAGTGCTATCATTATTCGTAATTTTTTGACGAAAAATGCAACAAATACCATCCAACAGCCACCGAATTCACCTGATTTGGCTCCCTGTGACTTCTTTCTGTTCAATCGAGTTAAAAAACCATTACGGGGAACGCGTTTTAGCAGCCGAGAGGAAGTAATGGAAAAATCGCAGGAAGCACTGATGGACATACCGAAAACCGACCGTAACCTTTGCAAATGTCAAGTTATGACACTAAGATTTAAAGGGAATATCAACAACAGATGTACCAATTTAACAAAAAAAACAGAACTCAAATCGGAACGATGGGAGCGCCACACGGTGGTTATTCCGGGAACTTTTTGATCAAGGTAGTATATTCTATTATTGGGTGGAACAGCACCAGAACAACTTGGAACAAGTTTTATACCTGATAAGGAGGCATGTTCTCTTCAGGAATATGTTTGGGAGATAAGAGGAGGTAAAGGTCATCAAGGTTCTTGATTTCTTCCATCGTAAGCTGCGCTGCTCCTTGTCTTGCAGCCAAAAAATCTTCTCTAACAGTATCCTGACCAACATTAAGCAGCACCTCCTACAGTCACACAAAAGAAAAATAGCTGTCAATAATAATACTACAAAAATCATATCATTGTCCAAAATATAATAACTGAAGCTTTTTTAGTATATTTATCAAATATAAAGAAAAACATTCATTCAAAATGTCTATCCATTTTAAGACTTAATTTCTATATTACCCATTAAAGCCTCAGGTGATTGAATATTTGATGAATACCCAAAAACATTTCACTCAAGGTACTAAGCCAATGATTAAATGTTAATGTGTTAGCCATGCACAAAAATAAAAAAAAATTGTAAGACAATTACGGAAAATGTACGCAAATAATTGTCTTCACACTGTCCTCATTCTTCCACTAATATATTTTTATTTCATACTTCAACAACCTGATGCAATAATGAAGACATCTAGGTTCCGATCCATTAACAAAAACATTCGACTGCACATAGAATACAGTTCCCATTACATGAATGAGAATAACATATTTTACAAATGAGGAAAACTCATTGAGAAAACATAAAACCATCAATGTCAAAATCACAACAAAAAAAATTCAGAGAGCACTAGGGTCAAGAAACTTAATGATCCTTTCCCAGTGACCATGGTTTAACTCAATTGGTTTCCTATGTTGCAAACCTTCCTAACAATATTATAGATAAACTACAAGAGTAAATGAATATTGAACATAAAATTTCAAGGAATTTATTTTAATACACCATGCCATTTGTTAAGGGATTAATGGAGTGACCTTTTCCTCATTTTCAATAATCTTTCAATTCATCCTAAAAGATCCTCCTCAATAATTAAACTGAGTTTAAATAAAAAGCTGAAAATATTTGCAAGAATGATAGAGTGCAATTTATCCCATGTTTTCCAAAACCATAATAAGATTAGGGACAATGTATTAATGGAAAAAATTTCACTTCAAACTTTGACGTTACATTTTGTTAGCCAAAGAGGTCCAAGTGAAGACCACCATCTTGTAATATCCCTAATTATCCCTAACAAAAAAATTCTTAGCATAAAAATATTTTCATATGCAATAATTAAAATTTATTTCCTACAGAATAATTTATCACTCCAATAATACTTATTTACTCTTAGCCCCTTCACTGCAAAAAAACCCTCTAATTATTCCTCTTTCCATCTCGCCTCATACCAGCCCAACATAGCTACAGTTCCTCTCTCCATCTCATGCTCAAATTTTTCAACATCACTGTTTAAGTATCATCCTAACATTTTAAGTCCCTGTTCTAACTGATTTGACACTCTTCTGCAAATTCTTCACAGCTCTGTAAATTCTGCTTCACAGACTGTGGGTACCAACAATGTTTTTCATCGCAGTCCCAACGGAACACTCTTAACAAGTACTTAAGAAGATGTGTGTAAAGATGAGCCTTCTCAGATCAACTGATTCTTTGTCTCCTCGCATATCATTTCCCTGGATTTTGGGGAGCTGATTTCCATTAAAACTAATAATGTGACTTGAGCTGTTTCAGCAAACAAAGAAGAAGAAGAGGGAATGAAAAAGTCTATGATAATTTCAATAACCTCTTTGGTAAATTAATGGCACATTCAATAGACATGAGTCATAAAAGTTTAGGTAGAGTTAGCATGACTATAGAAGTTTTTGGTCTTCCAAAGTTAAAATTCAAACGTCTACATACAATATGAACACAGATCATTTAAGGGAAAACTGTCAGGGCACATCAAAAACCATCAACCAAAAACAGTCAAGGTTGTTTTTAATCTTGAGTCAACACCCCTTCAATCCTTCACCATACAGACCAGTGTCCTTGTTTGATCTTTCATTTCTAACACTAAAAGAATTACCTTCCTTTACCAACAAATTCTAATCCTTTTTAAATACAAGAAACACACAACTTCTATTTAGTTTCTCTATTTTCACTATGTCTTGCAAATACAGTGATAATTTGAGAACTCAAGTCAGCCATTACTCTATTTTTATTTGAAAACTTATTGCATAACATTTTATTGTAAGGGTATTCATGCAATCATTGCCCCTTGTTTGATGAAATCATACCATCCATTTGCTCAATTTATTATCAACATTATGAATTGCAATATAAACTTGTGAATAGGTTATATCAAGCATTTACTTGAAAAATATAATTTTACTAATCCAATGTTAAGTCAACACTAGATTTGTTCTAAATTAATGCATTAAGCTCAGTTAACTCCAGTGAATTAATTTTTCATTACAACTACAACTAGAGAATGCAAACTCAAATTTGTAAAAACAAAAAGAATTGAAATATATTGTCAATTATTTATGATACGTGCCTAATTCCTTTTCACTAAAAAGCTTTCAAGAGACATTCGTTTTTGCCAACACTTCAAATTTGGTGAAAAGTGACTCAGAATGATCGTTCAACTTTCGTCGTGCATTTCCACTGCCTTACTAGGGCAATACCTCACCCGCATGGTATGATGCAAGTTTCCCATGACAACCTCTTCAAAATTTGTATGCTGTACTGGAGTTAAACATTTCTAGAGGGCTTGTGGAGTTTCCGAAAAATGTAAGGATTTGATTTCCAAATTGCCACTTGCATTTGTGCAAAATAGCAGTGTGAAATGGCCTTCCATTGTCTCGTGGAAGGGCAATGCATTAGCTTCTACTGTTACATCCACAAATATAGGTTCACTTTGGTATTTTATTCCCATAAAGAACAGTTTCGTCACAATTAAGACACACTGTGGCAGGTAGCCATTAAGACTCTACGGCTTTTTCAAGTCTGAAGATATCTGCTGCCTTAGACTCTGAGCTTGATTCTTCCCCTAAGCTTCTTGAACCACAGACTGCTCTCCTTAAATACTTGTTCTGCAGTTAATGATCCTGAAATCTTATCAACAGTGTCGACAAAAATAACTTTCCCTTTCTTACTAATAATATTCTTGTTAATGGTGATGCATTGCTATTACTTTTCATTAATGCAAATGAACAGCAACCTTTCAACATCGTTGAGAATACATAACCATTGTGTAAATACTCTTGTCACTTATTTGAAGCATCTATCTCGTTAGCCTTAGCCAGTGTTCTTGAAGAAAAGGCCAACCATTGATGTACACACACACGCACATTTTTCCTGATTTTCAATGACTTTACTTTTGATTTCCACAGTTATTTTTTATTTTTATTCTCTTATGGCTTTCTTCAAATGGATTTTTCTTTGGGGACAGTTTTGAAACTATGGACAAAAAAAATCACCAACAATATGTTAAAATATAAGTTTGGAAAAATGTATGATCCCTAGTGACACTAAGATGCTAGCAGAATGAGTGCAAGGGAGGAGCTGCCATACCAGGCACGGAATACAGGTAATTCCTCTCCTCGTCATGCAAAACATCACTAATTTAGCAAGTTGTTTTTGGGATCAATATTTTGGCTAATAACATGAATCACTTGCTGTGTGAGGTACTTGTTAATCCAGGTTTCACTGTAATTAATATATATCTGAATTATTTTAGTCCATTGACGGTACTGAAAATTATCATCAATAGTAAGATTTATGTGACTGCTGAAATTCACCACCAGTGGTACATATACCACCCAGATGGAACTGCAACAATTATTTGCTTTTACCACTGCACTGCAGCAATTGGACATCAGTAGTTTTTGCAGTAAGAGAAGTCCTAAGTCACATTATTATAGGGTGGTAATGGCAGTGAATTTCAGTAAGTGACATTGTAAACGTCCAACCAACACATAAAATAACATTTTATTTAACTTACTATTAACCTCTCCTTTGTGCTTGAGCCAGCCCTAGACTTTTTTCGTCCAAATTTTGAGTTCAAACGTAGGAACAAATAATTTCATAATTGTTAATTGTACACCCCAAACTTCTGGAGTTCAACATTATTTGGCTTGAGTCCACTTACCTCCATTTTAGGGGAATTAAGTTTCAGAATCCCAGTTTGGATATGTTGCATGATATTTTAACAGGATTAACAGCCTATTTGCATACAATTACAACAGACCATTAGCAGATTGATCAATGTCAAAAGGCAAGCAGTGCTTCTGAGATCCAGTGAAATGGGAAGTAGAAATAATTCCAATCGTTGCAATTTAAATATCTTTAGAGCACAGGCACTAACCCATTTATTTGACAACACACACTGTTAATCAACTTGATCATGCCTTTCTTACTATGAAACATTCCAATACCATGTATGCCGAGCTGAATATCCACCAAGAAATATTTAAACAGGAAATGGATTGTAAAATATTTTTATCTCATCTTCCAGGGTTAAGTCCCCTTCTAGCCTACTCTGCCACCTTTATAGGCCAGCTATTCCAGTATCAATCAGAAGTTATCTTCCAAGATATGGTGTTCAATGGTTCATTACAAATATTGCATATTACATGGAATGAACTTCCACTTAGTCATTAATCCCTCAGTTTTTTTCATATTACCCCTAGTAACATTATTTCTTACTTGTCCAGCCTATTTAAGATTTCAGGATTTTATTTATAATCTACTTTTAACTGATGGGCACTGACTATACAACAGTACAATGATACATTCTTTACAAGGAGTACCCATCTATATCTCCAGGCATTTCCCATATGTACATAGACCTAATTTGTTGGAAACAGGAGTTTGTCATTATCACACTTTTCTGCAGCAAACAGTTGTTTACAGTGGTTATTCATAATTCCTAGACCATTGCCTACCAACACATTACAATGCCTCATACAAGATGTTTTCTTCCTGACACATTACTATTTCTTATAATTGACCATTATAACTTTCCTTCTAGTGACTAATAACAAAAAACACACCCCAATTAACACTAAATTGGTTGTGTCTGCTTTTATCTTCTACCAATAGTAATAATAAAAATAGCTTTATTGGTCCTGAAGATATAAAAATACACATATATGACCCTTGACTCATTCTCCTAACTGGTCTATTTCAAATTAAAAATATATTCTCTTCTCCTTAGCCTTCTATTCAATAGTCTTACAGCAACATGTCATTACACTCAAGTCCAACAAGTCCACAAACCACTTAAATATCAAGGGTCATGAGAGGAACACAAAGGTTTACCGAAGATGAAATATTCTAAATTGGTCACCACTTAAAACATTCAATTACATATTTAAGAATAAATAGCAAGAAATATAATTCAGTATGAAATAAGTGATGTTTGATTCGAATAGAACAAAATTTACCTCACTGGCAGAACAGTGACCAATAGATTAATATTCTGACAATCTCACAAACTGAAATTTATATTGAACACAGAAATTTTGAATATCAGAGCATGTTCACATGACACCTTGCTGATAAAAAGACAAAATTTACTTCAATAATAGCCACAGAAAAACTGTGATAGTTATATAAGGTCAGAGAGTTTGTAAAAATTATATCGCTAAGATTTTGAGAAAAATTCACAAAAAATAATTACTATATTACAGTTTTATTAACCCTGTCTACGAAATAATAGATGAAACCATTGTTGATTTAATTTCAGACACTATTTGCCCAACATTTTTGAGTAAAATCAACCTAGACGCTCAATACGATAGTATCTCTAATTTTTTCATCAAGTCATGGTATGCATGTGAAAGTAAATTTATTTCATCACAAATGAACAATTATTTCCAGGAGAAAATAACTCATTATCATACTAAGATATTTTCATACTCCCCATATATATATTATATCATCTTAAGATTATATCATATATTACATCATCTTAAGAATTAACAGGAATGGTATATTTCAAATAAAATGAGAAAAAACCTGTTTATTTGAATGATTGTTACACCATAAGACTTTCCAACTTGGCATGAGTACACCTAAAAACTATTAAAAGACAATATTTCATGTCAGACATGATCCTAAAACTTTGCCTTTAAAAAACTGCATTTAAAATAGTCTACGTTAGAATTAATGTAAACCATCAGCGTTACAGAAAACTGTTAACAAACCAGCCCCACACACCCACAGTAATGCATAGCACACTGGGTTGGTGGCAACTGTGACACAAACTTAAGCCACAGGCCCACCTCACACACACAGGTTGGATGGGTGGTGATAGTGTCAAGTGAACAGGGAAAAACATGTTATAAAGCAAATCATTTGAAGAAAAATCACAATCATATTCAAAGGATAACTGGTAGATAATTTTGGCTAGAACATTACATGTGAATCATGTCGAAATGAGCTCTATGCCTCCAAGGTCATATCATTCGGAGCAGGAGTAACAATCTCACCACCTCTGAAAAATCTTTCATTTTTTAGCAAAATAGTGGATTTGTAAAGGCCAAAAATTACAGAAGCCATTGAACCAAAGGGCACTGAGATGAATTATGCACGAGGAACGCTGGAATTAACATGCTTAGTAATCCTGAGAACTATTAAAACGGTCAATTTCATGAAAATATGGTTGGATCGAAACTATTTCACTCACCCAAAGATATCTATAGTCAGCTGCCACTACTTACCTTTAATTCGTTAGGACAGCAACTTAATTAGTCGCTACAATTAGTACTCCAGCAGTTAGCCAAATTCTTTTCATCCACTTTTGAAAGCGAATTTAATAAATGAAATGGAAAACATCAACAAAACTATTAACACTAGTTTCTCGGTATTAATATTTCCCCAACAAATGATATTATGCAACGAAAAAAACTTGGAAACAATTTTTAAATAATCAGGACAAAGAAAAAGTGTAACCATAAGAATATTGAAATATCAGCTAGAGCTAAACCCTGAGCAGACATTGTGCTCGGCAGTTTGCCACCACAAACATTCCCGATTTTGATTAAGAATAATGTAATGGGAATAAGTGACACCGGTAACTAAGTGCTATGAAGCTTACGTCGTCCCTACTCATTTGGTTTTTGCAATATTGGTAGGAATGAACATTGAAGGCCATTAGGAAATCCAGCACCTCAAATCTTATTCGCCAAAGGTAAGGAGCATGAAGTAAAATATCAAGTAAATTCACTGCATTAATTGAAGTCCTAGAGGCATTACTTCAGGGGAAAATATACCAAGTATTGCAAAACAGGGTTTACAAGGAAAATTACTCAATGGTAAACTGTACTTAAATCTACAAAAAAACATGATATACTTCACCTGTATCACTAATATTTCTTTAATCCGGTTGATTTCCTGCTGAGATCTCTCTAGTTGTTCTTTTCGTTGTTGCTTTTTTAAGGCCTTGGCAGCATCAGAGGCAATACCGTTAAAATTTTTACTCAGTTCCCGAGCAAATTCTAAAGTCTGAATGACCTCATCGTACTTGGCAACAGCAGAAAATTGATCACTATTAAGTTCTTTACCATTCTTCTGCTCTTCTTTGTAGGCCTCGAGCTTTACCTGGTGAAACACGAGGAAAATCATTTACATTACTAGCAGACAACTTCTCAAACCGTGCATGACAATCCTCAACGGCGTGCCAAACAATGAAATGTTATTTCTCGAGTTGCCCATGGAAACACACCCTATTAATGCACCACTACTAATTTGGGATGATAAAATTTTCGCCGATTTTTTCACTTAGAACTGGGCTAAACACAAATACGGAGATCCATTTAAAAATTTGATTCATATAAGAACCGACAACCATGCTTACGTCAAAAGTGATTCGACTAACCTTGAGAAATGGCAAGAATTGGTACTAGTTTAGTACGAAACTGATGGAATTTAGCTATGCATCGGTATGCAAAGCTTACTTCGGGCTACAAATCGGCATTTCGGAAATAGAGATAACACTTCGTAACAACTAGACGGACTATTTCTAATTCCTTAGGCAGCACAGGACCGCCATGTTATCCCAACTCTGTGCCTGCTATCAAGGCCTTCTTCCAGGCACTCCATGATTTATTTCTTCCAAGATCGAAAATTCATCCATTTATATAAAATTCAACTGAAGACCAAATAATAATTCTAGTGGAAGCACATGGCAAATATGGCGGACTGTTTTTTCCCCAATGACAGGTGAACGAATGCCCATGTAATGCCAAAACTTGAACAACTATCAAAGAAAACTTACCTTCCTTTTCTCCAAATTACGTATTTTGTGCTCGATTACAGTTATGGCTTGACGTAAAGGGTCTACGGCCTCCGTAGAGGCTTGTTTTTCTAGCTTCGCAGAGGCTGAAGGCATCCTTCAAAGCGCAACAACTAGATGTGTTTAGATATGACACACATCTGCCGTGTGAGTGCGCAGCGGTACGCAGAATCATCCTACGAAAGTCAAATATAGTCAGTTAAGCAGTTATTTTTCAAGCGTTATCTTAAAATGATTCACATATCACTTTTGGAGCAATTGGAATTTTTTGAAATTATTCATGATTTAAAATTTTCTATTTATCATACACTTAAATTCTTGTAAAAGCTGCAAATAAGAAATGGTGTACTGATGCGCTTGATGTAATCAGGTTTGAACATGAATGGAATATCCATGGAAGAAAAAAAAGGTAGTTGCACGCCACACACAAAGAAATTTGGGTACAAGGAAAATACGCCAATTTAGTGGTAAAATATCACACGCAACGAAAACTATCGAAAATTCTAAATACACTGAAAGCACGTTTTGCTTTATGTATAATGCCATTGATGGGTAGTAAGTCTCAGTTGTAGTATCGAGGGAGTATTCCTATGATACATTCTGGCATTTATTTTTTTGCATTATGGTCCAACTGGCATAGCCCATGGAGTGATGATGTGTTACTGTCTCGTACAACAACATAGGCCTAGTAACTGTCGTACTCTGCACGAAAGCCAGTGATGGCCGTTATTTGAATTGTCCCCACCAACAAGTGCAACATGACAAGTTAAGTGTTGAAGAAGCTCGGCCAGCTGTTATATTTCGAGTATAATTCGTCCATTTGCTGGAAGGGTATTCGACATGTATGATTGTGATAAGATAAAGCTTCACGAATTTGGGACATTTAACGTGGTAGCAGTGTCATAAATTTGTTGGGGTGAGGCGATATTGCAACCACGCATATGGATGAAGTCTATAACCCTTTTCCGTTGTCATCAAATTGCTATCAAAGTTGTATAGAATTGCCAAGTATAGACATAAGTATGTAGCCCGTTCATAAACTTATCGTTGTCTACTGGGAACAAGAATTTAGAACTTGATCGAACTATTTTTCTCGAGCTCCTGGCCAAATTGGGGTGTTATGATTTAAAAACATTGGAAGGCAGATAACGAAAACTGATTGGTGTGAAGGAATTGTTGAACGGTCACTGCTATTCAGCCAAATGTAATATACGTTATTGAAAAACGGCACCGAATAAGCCAGTACATTGATTTGAATGCATGTGCTGTTAGACATTTCTTTGGAACATTATGGAGTGTTCAAGAGGTGTATTGGCATTTACAATTACTCTCTTGCTTTCAGTGTGGAAAAGCTGCCGAAATGACGTGTTCTTCAGTTTTTTTACTTGCTATTTATATGAAACAAGTGCCCCCCAATGAGTTTCAAATAAGCCACAACTTGCCAGGTCTCGTGCGGGTCAAGTTATTAGAAGTTAGAAAACTCGCGTACGTGTAGTAGAACTTGAATTTGCTACCATAAGGTCAGCAGACTGTTGTTCTCTCCACCATAGTAGCCCTCGTGAAGAAAAAGTGGAGTAATTTTTTTTAGTGTAAATAGCTTTTCAATGAACATACCTGTTAATTAGATAATATTAAGTATTATAGGTGCCAAAATGTGATTTACGTTGTGTTAGGGGTCATTAATTACCCAATTAATGGTTTTCGGGAAATCATATCTACGGTGTGTACGGTAGTAGATATCACCACATTATGATTAGATATTAAGTGTAGAACTTACATATTTCTGATGCCAATTTTTCCACGAACGACGAGGAGTCAAAATCATTGAGCAGCTATGGTAGGGAAAAGGTGGTTTTCTTTATACTTCTAAGTAGTTTAGTCTGATGTCATTATTCCTCCAACCTTTATTTATTATTCTTCTTGTTACTAGAAGTTAGTCTCACCTGTGTAAAGAAGTATTTCACTCTCATATGCTTTTGAATGTACCTTTTAGTTACTTTTACCTACATTATTGTTAACAATGTTGAAAAGTTCAATGTAGGTTCCCATTCTTACAGATTTGTTTAACATATATGGCCTTAATATTCATTCCACTTGACCAAATTATTTGCCCCATTAAGCTAAGCCACTCAGTTGCCGGGGTAATGGTTTCGAAAAAGCGTTTGATAGAGTGAATTGGGAAAAACTAATGAGTATATTGCAGAAAATAGGAATAGATTGGAGGGAAAGGAGGCTAATCCGCAACCTGTACATGTCTTAGACTGCTCAGGTACGGGTGAGAAATGGGGAGTCAGGATGGGCAGTGTTAGGAAGGGGTGTAAGGCAGGGTTGCCCATTATCAACGTTGCTGTTCAACCTGTATGCAGAGAAAATGATGAAAGAGGCATGGGAAGAACTCGAGGTAGGAATGAAAGTGGGCGGGGAATTCGTAAAATCAGTTAGGTTTGCTGATGACCAAGCTCTAGTTTGTCAGTCAGCCAAGGGGCTGCAAGCATTGCTGAGTGTATTGGAAATTCAGTGCGACAGGTATGGGATGAGAATCAATATTAATAAAACAAAGGTTATGCGATTTTCTAGAAAGAAAAAGGCCAAGCTTAACATTAAAATAGGAGGGCAAAAACTAGAGCAGGTAGAACAATTTACGTATCTCGGTAGTGTTTTAGACCAACACGGTCAAAGTCGTAGGGACATAAGGAGAAGAATTGCGCTAGGCAAAGAGGCTTTCACAAGGAGGAGGGAGGTGATGACAGGGACTTTGAGTAAGGATGTTAAGAAAAGACTCGTAAAAACTTTGATATGGAGCGTAGCTATGTACGGTGCGGAAACGTGGTCATTGAAACAGGAGGATAGACGTAGATTGGAGGCTTTTGAAATGTGGGCGTGGAGAAGAATGGAGAAGGTGAAATGGACAGAGAAGAAAGCAAATGAGGAAGTACTTGGTATGGTGGGCGAAGAGAGGGGTTTGTTGGGAGTAATCCTATGGAGGCAGGAAAAGTGGATGAAGGGGGTGTTGACCGGCAGTGGGATGTTGAAGACTGTGATAGAGGGTAGAATGTTGGGCAAAAGGGGAAAGGGAAGGAACAGGATAGGGATGTTGGATGTGATGAAGGGAGGAAGAAAGTACTCAGAGATGAAGAGGGACCTGATATAGAGTAGGATGATGGATTTTGTGTTTTGTTAGGAGTAATAATATATATATTTGTGTGGTAGTTGTGTCCATCCAAAAACCTACCTTAACCAGTAGATTACCTTAAAAAAAAATATTTCAGCTTATTTGTGCATCAGGAACCATTTAGTCAATGAGGTACAGTGAATATTCTCACAAAGAAAAATTTCAGACTAAGTCCTTAGCATTTTGAAAGAGATTTAATTTTTTATAAGAATAAGTTGAGTTGACACTTAGACGTAAAAAATCATGTTGAATATCAGTTATGCTCAGGAAATGTTTTAATTGTAAAAGAAACATACACGTTATTCAAAATCATGATTTTATTTAAAATATTATAAGGAAATTACAGTTCTCAAGAATCTTTTTATGCATGAAAAAAATATAGAGTAGGGAAATGAAAAAGGAAAATTACTTCATAAACAGTGTTTATTCTGAAAATTACAGGAATCTTGTTATGTTACGAGCATTATTTATAAGAAATACTGTGAAACTAATACCTCCTTTAAATTTTATAATCGCAGTCATCAACCAAAAATTTGGATTCATAGGCGAGGATACAGCTGACCGAGTACAGAGCCCAAGGGTATGTGGTTTCCCAGGAAGATATGGTACCTGAAAAATCACACCACTTAGCTAAGGGTGCCCAAAGAGGCATGCCCGAGAATTGAACCCTCTGGTCAGCATACCAGCCTTTTACCTATAGACTACCACATCCTCCAAATTTGTATTTGATGTTTCTACTGGAGAGAAGTCATAAATATCTGTTATTTTCAGCACTTGGGAACTCTTTGCTACACTAATTAATGCAAGGTAATCTACGAAGCATAGGTATGTCTTGGATGGTCCCTGATGACTATTATGGTTTCGCATGTCACCTTTTATATTTGTTACATCAGTTTACCCCCATACTTCTCTTTATATCTATAATGAGATTTTTAGATAATATGTCCCTGCTCATTCAAATGCACAGCCCTTATTTATTTTTTTCTTGGAACAAAAACCTGGATAATTTTAGTTTAAATCCTGTAGAAAAATTTTAGTAATGCTTGATCACAAAAGAAGATATTGTGAAAATACTAAAGGAACTAGATGTCAACTGATTAAAATAGTTCTGAAATATTTATTTCAATTCATGAGCTTCCACTAAGCACCATTAAAATAAAAAAATCATGTTTCAAAGTATTGTACTTTTTCAGTACAAACATGTGATCAAGCTGATCAGGAATCATAGTAAACCATGCATTAGTCAAACCATCTTAATATATTTTGTTTTAGAAAAAGGTGCCTGTCTGATGTTAATGACAGCACATTAGAATTATCTTAGAAATGGGGAGGAAGTTCATATCTTATAGATAAGTTAAGCATTATTACAAAGGAGGGGTGCCAAAAAGTTCATAGATGGACTTACGTGACTTAACGATGACCCCTCTGATGCTTTCGCATTCATCACATAGTGGAAAAGAACCAGCATGGTTCATATTTCATCTCTCTGGTGCAGGTAACATCAACCAGGGTGACCACAATTGGTTCCACCATTAAAGCTCTAAGGGCCATTGAAAACATCAAGCCCTTGCAATATACTCTTAGCCCAATCCTAAGGCCATGGATGTAGAGGAAATGATAAAAACTTTTTATAAGCCATTATCTATCAGGGGTTAATAAATTTTGAAGTCAATTAATTTGAGAAATATAAAATAAAATTAAAACCTTTTCTTTATCTTCACAAGAGAATTACTTCTGATGTTTTAAGTCTTTGACACAAAAAAACCTTGTTCCTCCAATTATAGAGAGTTGACAATTAACACTCCACTCCCTATCACAGCAACACTTGATCAATCGTATTTTTACAAGAAAAGAAAAGGCAAAAAGAACTAATAAAAAATAAAGTGACAGAACAAATTTTAGCACTCAAAATCTGGTTGGAATTTCACTGATTGAAAAAACTCAATAAAAATATCACCAAAGCAATACTAATGCTTAACTAAGAATTAGTTGAAGCATAAAATCTGTATATGCATAGAAAAAATTACATTACATACTTCTACTCATAAAAAGAAGGCTAGGATATACACTTCTGCTTACATGAATAAATCCATGAAATACTTATAATTCGCAAAATAAACATCACATCTTTATTCATACATTCAGTTTCATTAAATGATAGCAAAAAATGTGGTAATAACAAAAAAATATACAAGTCTAAATGAATATCATCGAGACATCTACACGAAAGACATAAAATTCATTTTGTAGGAATTATCTTCTTCTCTTCCACTAATGCCTTCAAACTTCGTGACTTCATATCTGCCTGGGCCCACATCAAACTTATTTCTTGAAATTCCTGAAATATAAAACATTGATATGTTGTTTGTACATGAGGATCACTAATAGCAGAGAAATATCCGGCAAAGAAATAAAGTGGTAGAATTTGACTATTGATCTGAGGGTCTCAGGCTCTGGAACTCGGAAAACTTTCAGTCAGTATTATGTAAAACCCTTAACTCACTCTTGATACCTTAGGGTTTCAAGAATTTTGCGGGAAACACAAGTGGTACATAGAAAGGAACACATACAACTACCCAGAATGTGAGAATTTCATTCATCAAAGGCTCAGCTATAGGTAATATTTTTATCTCAATCATAACTTATTATTGTAAATCATTACCTAAAATAAATACTGTACCTGAATAATAATTATTGGTCATCTATCATTTAAGGTAGGGTTTGGATGGATACGGACAGTAAAATGGTGCCACAATAAATTTATTTACCTATCCTAACAAAACAAAACCTGACATTCAAACACTGCATTAAGTCCCTCTTCAAATCCACTTACTTCCTCCCTTCATTCCATCCAACATCCTATGACTACCCCTTCCTTGCTTGCCTAGTGTTATCCCCTCTGACACAGTCTTCAAAATCCCATTTTCAATAAAAACACTTTAAATCCATCTTTCCTGCCTCCTATCAATTTCTTCCCACAATCCAATTTATGTGGCGGCAGGGTAACGACCCCTCCTGCCAACTCAAAGGCCATGGGTTTGATTCTCACCTAGGTAGGTTTTCCTCCACCTAAGGCTTGAGTGTTGGTAATTGTCTTTAATGTAATACGTAAGAGTTAGTGGAAGAAGGGAGTATAAAGTCTCAATCTTGCCCCAATGTAGTCATAAAATAAATAAAAAGTAAATAAACAATGTCCTTTCCTTTTCACTATACCTAGCTAGCACTTCGTTTTTTTCTATTCTGTGATATGTGTACATACTGACATTATGGCACTTATCGTTTCCATCTGTTTCCTAGATTCTATACATATACTTCTGAAATTTTGTGCGGAGTTGGGTTGGTGGAGTGGCTAGTATCCGGTCTTCCTACCTCAAAGAGCCTGAGTTCAAATCCCAGAGGTGGACGGATTTTTCAATGGTATTTTGGGTGCTTACTGAAGAGCACGCCGAAGTGGAGTATGCCATCTGTCAGATGGGATGCTAAATTGTGAACACCTGGTTCCTATTTTTAACAGTAGGCTAATGCTGGCACCAGATGTCTTTCCACCCTTTCCCATTCCATAATCATTATATCCCTAATATATTACCAAACTATCCCTAATGATGCAAATCACCTTAGCTGTTGGTCACCTCCCCAAATAAAATCTACTCAAACTACAAGTTTATGTCTCTGCCAGTTCTAGTTTTTAGTTCCCTAAAATGAAATACTATAAATGATCAATCGAAAGAGGGATAAAAAAATTCTTTTTAAGACCTGGAGTCTTCATTAGAAGCATTGAATACCACCATTGAGATTTGCACTTGAGCAAGGAAATGACATGTAAAAAGTATTCTATGGTTTTTGGCTCAACTTTGTGGAAGTTTATGTTCATTAAATGAAGAACATAATGTATTTTTCCACTGTTCTTTATTTTGGTACAACTAGTTTCAACGCTGCACCTGATGATGATGCCTAAGCATTGAAACTAGTTGTACGCAAATAAAGAACAGTGGAAAAATACATTGTTCTTCATTTAATGAACATAAACTTCCACAAAGTTGAGCCAAAAACCATACAATACATAAAAAACACAAGTATAGCGGAAAAGGCCAAACTCTACCGGACTTATCACGTACATGGTGGCATCTTTGAATATCTACTTCAATAGACCTGATGGTTATGCATAAGCGTTAAAAATAGTAGTACCAAAATAAAGAACAGTGGAAAAATACATTTTATTCCTCATTTAATGTGGAAAGTCTTCAGTGTCAGGAGCAGAGGGCACATTACTTGTCTAGATGTTTGCAGCATCATCTTTTACAAATACATACTATGAGAGCTAACATTTAAAGCTGCATTTCTGGGATAACGCAATATTTATTTTCCATTTTTGGGAAGCCTCATTTGTCATTTGTAGATTAGTTTCAGTATGGTCATACATCAGATGTAGGGAAGGCAAAGAGTCTCAACTTCAAAAAAATGTTTTTATTTTGCGATAAACATTCAGAAAGCAAACAGCGCTATATCAGTTCAACTGAAACTCAAATACATGCATGTACATTATTTAATACCCAACAAATAAGGAAATTCTTTCATACTTTTGTCCCCAACAATCCCATTTCCAGTCCATATTCCTACAAATCTGAATTTTAACATAGCCTTGACTATGGCATTAAACTTTTTTCATCAGGTACATGATAATTACCACACCAAACCACAGATGGGGATCGGGCTGATGGAGTGGCTAGTCTATAAGCTTCTCACAATAGGGATTCAGGTTCGGATCCTGACAGTGGAAAGATTTTCGAGAGGTATCCTGATCCCTGCTTGAGGCACTATGTGCAGGGTACTTAAACCCTCGAAGCATCAAGTCGCTGCAAGCGATGCTGATTAATTTTCCCAATAATAACAGCATCTTTATAGGTGACTCTTTTCTTGATGACTATGTACATAAATAACAACTGAATAATTCTTATTTTTAACCTTAATCTTTTTTGTGCCTCATTATATGAATTTCATTAACTTTCATATTATTATGAATAATAATATTTGTATAGACATTTTTCATGAATTCTGTATCTCTCTTTAAAATGGCCCAGCAATTTTTGCACAAAATTAAGCAATTACACAAGAAACTCAAAAGGATTAAGTGGAATATGCTGTCTATTGGATGGTATGTTAAATTGTGTGATCCCCATGTGAACTAATGTGGGTACAAGGTTTCTCTGAACCCTACTTCCTCCATTCCCTTAAAATCCTACCTCAACCAAATAACCCACATTTCCCAAATGGTGCAATTTACCTTAGCTATCGATCACCTACCCCAACTAAAACTAATGCACACTACAGTCAGATAGCAGCAAAACAATACACCATGCCGTACCGAACAATACACCATAGTGCCGAGCACTATGATCTCTGAAACTTAATCATTCCAAGCTGCTGGATCATTCCTTTCCCTGAGCCAACTTCAGCTTCCCAGTATGACTTGAAACCCAAAATATCACACAGCAGGGATGTAGCTAGGGATAATAATTACATGCATATTTCTGCTCAGGGAACACACACTGAGCAGTAAAAACACAGTATTTAAAACACAATAATATGACAAAAGTGCATGTGAATCAGCTATAATAACATATCAGTCCAAAAGACTGGTTTAACTTTGGGCATTCAAAGAAAGTCACACTTTACTATGGGGGCATGACAACACCTAAGCATTCAGCAAACCACCATACAATTTATATTCAAATACATTTAAGGAACTCAAATATTTAAAATCATGGGGCAAGGAATTCCATAATTTAGGGGCAGAGATGAGAAAGTACTTTTGATACAGGTTGGTCCGTGGTACTGGATAAAGTGAAAACGTTGGGTCTGTACAGGGAAAGCATCAATAGTAACAGCTGACCTAGTCTTCAACATATCAGAGAGGTAGTTTTGAATACCCACGAAAAAGAGAGTAAAAATGAAAGCACCTGATAGTTACTTTCTTCTATTGCACATTTTCAGCTGGTCTAATCTAAGCAAGTGGGGAGGTATATGGATATTCCTTCTGAGGTCCAAATCAAACTTTAATTTGGAATTAATCCATCTTTGTAATTTTAGGTCTATAGTTCTTTAGATACATCATTAAAGACAATGCTACAATAATCAAATGAGGGACATATCAGATGGGAGATCAACATTTTTTGGGTGGAGATAGGGAATAAATGCTAATGTGACTTTCCATCACACACTGGTTCAATAGAGCAATTCAACCAGAGATTTTTCTGAAGAGACAGATGGACAATACAGTGATCTCCATACACATCACCCAGACTTGAACCTGGGATCCTCAGATCAGAAGCAGAATGGTCCACAGACCGGGCTGCCACAGTGAAATATACATCAATTGAAAAATTATCTGGGAGAAACTCACCTTCTTTATACGTGGACCATCAGCAAGAATGTCATGTAAAATATCAGTATTATTTTTGTTTGGATCCAAGGCTTTCTTTTCCGAGACCATTCTCACTCCATTTTCATATGAATGATATTTTAAGTGCAATATCTTATGAAAAAGTGTCAGTGTTTCAGTGCAGCTTCCACACACTGTGAATTCCTGAATTGGAAAGAATGAAAATTATTTTATAACTTTTGGAAAAATTTTCTGCACAAAAGTCAATTCACTGAAATTTTTTGCACACATGAGAGCAGATTTCTATAATCTTGAACTTGAGGCTAAAAAAAGTGACACACATATGACCATTCCCACCTCATTTCTTAAAATAATCACACACACATAATAAGCTCCAATCACTAAGAGAGAACAATTCTTAGCTCATTATTATTGATACTCTACCAGTTAAAGTACGTTTTGGATGAACATAGGCTACATAATGGTACAAAAATAATTCCCTTACCTCTACTAACAAAACACAATCTGAAATCATTTGCTAAAATCAGCCCCTGAGCTAATATAATAATTAAATATGTATTAAAATACCAGTATACACTTGGTGATTATTACAAATTAGGAAATTTTAGTATTTGAATGAACAAGGTTATTATTTCCATGAAAAAGTCTATGGTTGAGCCCAAGTCAGAGTGAGCTCATGTTAAGAGAAGAGGCAAAGAAAATTTAACAGACTTTCTGAGTGAAACATTCACTCTATGTGCGTATAAAAATAAAAGTTGGGGATGTCTCGTAAGGATCGTAGGACATTATTTTTTTCAATCATAGATGGATACTCCAGGGTCACCCATGGCAGGGATAGAGGAATGATAATTGCTCCTGGTAGGGTCACCCATGCCAGATAGGCGAAAGGATAGGAGCCACACAAAAGGTAGTCAGCACAGCATCTGTTCCTCAGTGAGGCGACTGAAAAGGCATCTGACACCAGAGAGGTAGCCATTGAATGATGGTGTCTGGTTAAAAACAATGTTGAGGAAGGCAATGGGTGACCACCTCAATTATAAATCCCAAGAATGCCATGATGAACTGTATCAAGAAAATGAGTCCTGGCAACTATGGGATTCAGCCCCATCTAGCCTAGCCAAGTCTACAGGGGATGAGTGAAATCGGTGCACAACACAGGACGGTTAATGCTGTTTCAGGGGGTAAGAAGGACAATTTGTTGCGAACAATCAAATAGGTCAAGAAAAATATTAGTTTAACTAGAAAAAATCCAAGAGAGGTGGAAGGTATATACGATTCACCCGTATTGAGAAACTTTAAGGTAAAGAAATTAGACCTGGAAGATTAGGCATCGACAGAAAATAACGTAGATGAGGATACCTCAAGTCCAGGCTAGCTGGATGGTGAGATACAAACGGGCATAGACGAAATTGAAATCAAATAAGGCCGTGGAGGTTCCAACTTTATAATTACTGTTCCAAGTGTTAAATTATACATATTTTAGCCGTAATCACTTGAGAACATACATTTAACATAAGTTCGCAAGTTATAATTAAATTTAAATCACTGTAATTAATTTTACAGCATTCAATAATTATGGCAAAAAATGTTGACTTAAAAATTTACCTTTCTTTTATATATTTGTCTTTTATAACTTGTTGGTTACATGGAAGAAGGGATCATTTGGTCTCAAATTCACCCAAATAAAGACATATATCTATCTTACGACGTGGAAACATGGTCACTGAGGCTGGATGATAGGCAGAGATTGGAGGCTTTTGAAATATGGGTATGGGGAGAAGGATGGAAAAGGTGAAACGGATAGAAAATAAACTAAACGAGGATGTTCTAGGCATGTTTGGGAGGAGGGGATTTTCGGAAGAAATCCGAGACATGAAAGATGGATGCTGAGCATTCTGATTGGCAATGGGATGTTGAAGACTGTGATAAAGGGGAGAAGATTAGGCAAACAAGGAAGAGACAGGAATACAATACAGATATGGGATGGAATGAAGAGGGTCTGGAAGTATGTAGCATTGAAGAGGGCCTTATTATTGTATTAGATGTTAGGTTGCTTATTAGGCGAGACATGTAAATAAACGGTTGTACAGTTTTATGACCTGTGTCCATCCAAAACCTATCTTAACTTGTAAAATACCAAAAGTAATACATGAGAGGTGAAATAAAAACAGAAATTTTAGGTAAAAATTAGGGAATTAACCTATTTACAAGATGAACCTACACTCAAATATTTTCTGTTATCTTTTTTTTGGGTTTACTGGTGGTTATAGTAATTTTAAATGCCAATAAAATTATGTATTTTCTTGTATGTACAATATTAACAATATTTTTATAAAAAATTTGAGTAAAGGTGTTCATTGCCAAGGGATATGAGCACACAAAAGAGCTGCCATGCAATTATCATTTGATTAATAGCGACAACAGGCATGAATCATTGAAACCAAGAGGGTAATGAAAAAGGATTACTAGGAAGTGCTTACCTTAGATTTAAATGAATCTTCGCTTGGTGGTTCATACTCAAGTGTGGTAAACTTATATGGGTTGCCATCCATTTTCACATTATTTATGGCTTGGTGAGCATAGCAAACATTGCACATATTTTTGGAAAGAGGCTCACGCTGACTTAAAGACATGATTGGCCAAGTCGTAAGGCTTTCCTGTAAAACAATACACATTATTAACTTGCATTTAGTGGAATGATGGTAAAAAGCATCTGATAAAGAAATGCATGACTTACTGTCAACTTTTTTGACCACTGGCACACTTCCATGAGTTTGTTTTTCTTTTCTGCACACACCCTGTCCATTTCTTCCACACAGTTGAGGAAGTACTCATCTAACAAGAAAATTATGATTCCAGAATAATTTTATATGTATTTTAATCTGTCCTGTATATAACTAAAAATCATTAGTTAATTCTTAAATCTAATCCAAATAGAATGAAAAATATCCCGATAGAAAAATAAAAAAAGTTTAGCACTGCCATAAATAAACTTACAAAAAATACTCAATGTATGCACTTCATGAATGAAAATAATTATAGAATGGTTTGTGGCATCACTTAGTGGAAGCAAATCATATCGGAATAGAAAATACTTTGTTCTTCCACATATAATGATAGACACACTTATACACACTATATAATGATATACACACTTTAAATAATATACACACTTTATTCTTCCACATGCAGTAATTGTTGATTTTTTGGCAGCTTTTGACCGAGTGCCTCACGATAAATTATTGTTAAAGTTGGATTCGTTACCATTGGACTTGAGGGTAAAACAATGGATAAAAAATTTTCTTAGAGGCAGAACTCAAAAAGTAAAATTAGGGGATACATTTTCAAATGAGGTGAGCGTATTAGCAGGAGTTCCACAAGGCAGTGTTCTAGGGCCATTACTCTTCCTAATTTACGTAAACGATCTACCATACAATTTACATTCCCAAATAAGACTCTTTGCTGATGACTGCATTATATACAGACAGATAGAGCATGTAAATGACCACGTAATACTACAAAATGACATCGATCACCTTGGTGACTGGGTTACAAATCATAATATGGGCATTAATATAAGTAAAAGTAAGCATATAAATTTTTCAAATAAAAAGAATGCAGAAAAGGAAATTTACACCCTCTTTGGAGAAAGAATCTCATGTACCAGTCAATGCAAATATTTAGGCATTTATTTAACTAGGGATCTTGGGTGGGGAGTCCAAGTAGATAATTTGACACAGAAGGCATTTAAAGTATTGCATTGGGTGATGAGAAATTTAAAAGGAAGTAGCGTAGCCACAAAAGAAAAAGCATATAAGGTACTGGTTATCCCTATCCTAGAATACTCCTCCATAGTATGGGATCCATATGAGGTGGGACATATTAAAAAGATAGAAAAAGTTCAAAGAAAGGCAGCAAGATATGTACTCGGAAGGTACAAAAGAACGGATAGTGTCACAGAAATGTTAGACATACTGAAATGGGAGAGTTTGAAAAATAGAAGAAAAAGGAGTAGGTTAGGCGCGATGTACAGTATTGTTAAAAAGGACGAAGCGTGGGAAGATTTATGGCAAGGGATAGAGAAGCCTAACTTTAAGGGAAAAAACGACCACAGCTTCAAAATAAAAATAAGGACTCAAAAAACAAATAAGAAAAAATACTCTTTTTCAAACAGAACTATAATTGATTGGAACCAGCTGCCTGGAGGTTTGTTTGAGCCCTTTCCATCCAATTTTAGAAGTTTTAAGTTGAAATGTAAAGCAGCCACTGGGTAATAAACTTCATTGTAGTTGTGAAAATATTGTTTGTATGTGATGTTGACGGCTTTTTGTATGTGATGTGGAAGTTTGTTTGTATGTGATGTGTAAGTGTGATTGTATGTAAAAATATTTTGTCTCTTATCTGTTTTTATATGTGTTCGTATTTAATTTTCGTTGTAAGAGTTATCTTTGACCTAACTTGACCGTTGCCACCAGGAAATTCGCCTAATTGCAACGTAATTGTGTAAATAAATAAATAAATAAATAATAAATAAATATATTTTATTATACACGACCTAGGTTTCGACTTACAAAGTAATCAAACCCTGATGATGAATCGTTGAAACAAATACCTGATGATGACTTTGTAAGTCAAAACCTAGGTCATGTATAAAAAAACATATGTTGGAGAACAAAGTATTTTCTATTCCGATACTTAGGTTAGGTTTGATCATACGGTGGCATATGAAAAACAACATATTAGGCATATTGCTCACAACACCCACCTGAATTTAGAAATGGAAAGCAGGAAGAGGACTTTGCCATCACGTTTACAAGTACTTAGGTAAAGTTTTCTGGCATGAATAACTACTTGCTTATCATCAGACTGGGGATGCCATGATAATGCAACAATTTTAGAGTGTAAAAATCATTTGCATTGACCGGGATCCTGGTCAAGATGCTACTGTTGCGGCATCTCCCACAATTTCTTGGAATATGCCATGATAACTTGATAACCTTGACAGTTGGCATTGAGAATCAAGTATATACTGACAATTTCTAAGTATTGTGGTATGAATGAGAGATGCCTTCAAGCTTTTAAAGTCATGCAACTCTTTTCTTGGGACTAAGAGCAGATAAATATATATGGTTGAGCTTAAAATATGTAGGTACTCTTCATGAATATAAGACATGGACGGTTGCACCACACAGTGCATAGGGTTTGCATAACTGCTGATAGAAAAAGAAGCTTTTTCAAAACTTAAAATTTGGTCGTTTAATGTACAAGAACAGCATTTGATCATCAATTTTCTCCACTTATAGGAGGTTAAGCACCCATCAAAATCAATCGTCAATTAAGTGAAGCTCATATTTAACAGAAATATTTTGGAATAAAAAAAATTGTTGAAAATACAACAAATACGATGACAGATGAAAATTACGTGGGACCGCGAGGATGAAATACTTAATAATAAGCACACAAGGGCTTATCACCACGGGTGCAAGGGATAGATCTATCAATATCCATTATATTTCATACCTATATTCCTTACATTATTAAAATACTATAATACAATTTCTATGGCAATGTGAAAAGTAACAATGTGATCCCAAGAGTGAATGTTTATATTTTAGATTATTTTAACCCCGAAGGGAACTTTTTAATAAATTTTCTATATAATCAGGACACATGTATTGACTACGATATAAATTTTGAAAAAATAAAATATGCAAGAAAGAAAATGAAAGAAGATGAGCTGGGTATGGTATGGAAATACAAGAAGGTTTCTGTGAGAGGCATTTTAAAGAAGGTAGGAAAACTGAGGACCAAAGAGATATTGGAGACTGATATAAGAGGGGAGAATACTACAAAGCCTAGGAAGAGGAGAAAGAGTACGCTTTTTGGTTGGAATGAAGCAGAAAATTAGCGAAGCTGAAATATGGCTAATTGTAAAGTAGGGTGTAATGTTTAATGTTGTTGGAGGAGGATCTTAGAAGTGCAGTATTGCCTGATCCCCCATCTCCATTAAAAAACCTACCCTGGTATGAGGATAACTGCAGTATTTCATTTAAAAAAATTAATAAATAACTAACCATACATTAGTTAAATAGCATGTAACTCATCAAATACCTACCTTTTTCAGAAATAATTTCAGGCAGGAAATTTGAATCCAGGGCATGGGACACCAAAGTCTGCACAAAAACTTCATAGGCATATGCATGTTTCTCAGACTCTTTCATGAGTTTTTCACGCAGCTTACTGAAATGGAAAATTTTTATTTTGTGAGCAATAGGTTGCATTGCTGACATGATTTTCAGCAATAAATTCATCAGCGTTAATTTACTCACTCATCCTTTATTGGTAATTCAGCTTGTATGATTTCAACTATAGTTTCCATCTTGTTTTGTTTGATAAATTTTACAGGAACTTCTTGATACTTCAAATTGCTTTTTGGGCCCCAGCCAGAGTACTAGAAAATAAAAATTAATAAACCAAGGGAATCGATAAATCAGTTCACATAGACAATAGCATTAGACAGAAACCAGTTAACCCCTAGCCAAGTACATTTACAAATGAATAAGTTGTATTTAACCAAGTTTTTAGCCCTGTAAGAAGCAGTGCCATATACTTGATATTATGAATTTTATCATCTGGAACCTTTTTATCACTGAGAATAATATCATAACAACAGCTTAAAACAGGAAAGTCAATGTCTTGAATAATTTGACTTAGTTGGTTTAACGACACATTTAATGAAAAACACACTGACTTATTGATTAGACATCATTAAAATACAAGACAACATTTCAACATCATAACAAATTAATTATAATACTGTTGAAACTAACATAGAAAACAGCACTTTTTTTTCCATTTCCAATCATTAAGGCCCAAGAAAACATCAATTCTCTTTATTCTAAACCATGTACACATATATCATCTCTATTACCCTTCAAGTGAAATCTGTGACTCAATAGCTCTCATTTCTTCAATTTATTTCCTTTGCTATAGGAAGTTTTAATTTGCTCTAGAGGTGAATTATTATGGGAAAGTATTAACTATAAAGGGGAAACAAATATAAAAAACACTCTGTCTGGAACATGGCTATGGCAATTATTTTATTTTCCCATGAAAAATTACAGGACATATGATAAGGTTAGTGTACTTCATCTGGTGTGAATTCTTTATTGGAGTGTTGGAATTTTTCTATTCAGCCTGCTCCACTCTATGATCTTGAATTTTACACAATTGTCCATCATGAATAACATATTTAACTTTATCCCACTTAATTTTTATGATTAATATAATCACAATTTATTAACAGGTAGTTTTATATTTCCTGGGGTTTGTGCATAGTACATGCTAAAACAAATTTGAATATTTTTCCTGAAAAGTACCTGTAAGCAGGGCTGCAAAGTAATCAGGTTATGCATCATAAGTATCTTCTTTCAACCTGATTACATAGGTACTCGGTACTGTTTTTGCAGCAACCATGACTAATTATATCATAATTAATTTCTTTAAAAGTAAACAGCTTTAATAATATTTGAATATGACACTGATTTCATGAATTATTTCTTTTTTTAAGTATGGCTTTCTTTGATTCTGGATCTCTAAGATTTAATTTTCAGAAATCTTTCCTAAAGTTAACCAAAGATTAAATTTATTATATTTTCAGTGTTTGGTTTAATATATTATTAATTGAAGACACCATGAACATAATTTATTATTTCAACCAACATCACTTCATTGAGCCTCATACCAAAACTTGAAATATTCGGATGACAAGATAAAAATATCCTCGATAAATGGAAAAATTAATTAATGAGTTAAATTGATTAATTAGTTTACCTCTCCAAAAAATTAAGACAACTATGAGGAATAAGAGATTGTTATCTATGGATAAATTAGCAAAGAAGCAGAAAAAGAGCAGCTGAGATATGTCTATGAACTGTAGTTTAATTGTACATACTTTGAAGATGACGAATTCCTCAGAAACAAAACAAGATAACTAAAAAGATGATTTAATGATAAAAGGGTCTTCTTAAAGTGCAACACAATTTCACCTAGGTCGGCACCACTTGTTTTCATTTGTAGAAATGATTTTTGCACCAGAAAGATCAAGTTTGCAAGATGATTTTCATGAAGCATTAATTTTTAAGGTGTAAAAATTCTTAAGAGAAAAAAAATAGCCTTTTCCACATAAAAATTCATTGCTTAATGCATTGTCATGATAAATTGAATTCCAATAGAATTCGAATTGCCTTATGTATAAAATGAAATGAAATTACAATATCTTATGATTTTATTCTGAGATTCTGTCTTTAGCGGCATTCAGGAAAGTTATTTGTAATTTGATTTTTAAAAACTGGTTTGATCTAAGGTAAACGGTAATTTAATATTTATTATGATTACTTGATATTCAAAGCAACCAGCAATTAATTACAGTTTTAATGCAATTTTTACGGTCCTGCCTATGGACCTTTCACTGATGAAGGCTTTTAGATGACACTCTACATAAAGACATGATTTCTGGTATTCCTTGGTAGAAACATTTCATTGATAAAGAAAAAACTTTGTAATTATACTTTAATATATTTCACTATCATGGCCTAAATGCTATTGTGAGGCACCATCAGGTCTTGATGTTGCCTCATTCAGAACTCGACCTGTTGACAGTGTCATTTCAATAATGCTGAATGCATTTTTTCCAGATAAATATTTTGTAATGCGATCTTTAAAAGGTTGGTTGCCATTAGCATTTTAAAAAACGTAGGCATAGATTACTTGGCAATGATTCCTAAATAAGTCACATATGAAAATATTCATGGTAACTTTATTATTATAGGTTAAATATTCACATCAAAAATGAACTTTAAGAATCATATTCATAATAATTTAGCAAAGCATAAAAAATACTGGAAATTATCAGTTAAGAGTGCAAAAAGTTTCCTACAATTTGTTTAATGCAGCCCTTCATTCTTCCTTATTCAGTGTTTATTCCGTGTCACCTGCTGACAGCTTCTCTGTTTTATGTCCTTGATTTGTCCAACACACTAGCCTTTCGATCTTTCATTAAGAGATCTTCCCTTCAATTTTACCTTTTATTACATTTATAACTAAACCATTGTGCCTCAAGTTGTGTCTAATCCATTTGTTTTTCTTTACTGTAGAGCTGTGCATATGATCCTTTCCTCTTCTATGTGCTTCAAAGTTCCACAATTTGTCCAATTAATCTTCAGCATTTTTTCCTCCAGAATTGTTTTTTAAAGGTTTCTATTCATCACTAGTCTACATTTCCAACTCTTCAAACAAACCTTTTTGATGAACTGCTTCCTTGTTTACAACCGTAGGTTCTTTGAACATAGTGGTTGCTCCTTCTTCATGAAAGCCTTATTTTCTTTAGCAATAAGGCCGATGACATTGTATGTACGGTATTTCGTCACAACATCTAGTTCCTTTAAAAGCCCCAAAATTTCAGAGTTTAAGAGGACGCCTCGATAGCTTAAGTGGCTAAAGCACTCGACCGGATATTGAGGGATCTCGGTTCGAATCCCAGTCAAGGTGAATGATTTTTAATCTCTGAAATATTTGCATTGTAACTATCAACTAAAAAATCATAATATATGTAGTGGAACCTTGCTTAATGAGCACCTGGGATATCAAGTAATTAGCATTATGAACAGTAATATTGTGCCAGAGAAAAACTCGCTTAGAGAGCAACATTTTGCATTACGAGTGACGAGGAGAGGATGCCTGGAGTGATTGTGCCGGCTGTTTATGGTTGTTTTTAGCACAAGTTCCATTAGCACCGTAGCATTGCTAGTGATCACACATTAGTCCAAAATTGAGTTCATTAGTGTTATTTGTGATTTTATGCGCACAGTTTTATAATAGTTTACAAATAAAATGATATGAATCAAATGAATGAATGTTTTAAAAATGGCCCCACAGAAAAAGCCACCAGAAGACAGTTAAAAAAGAGAATAAGAATAACCATAGAAATGAAAAGTGAAATCATTCGAAAGCAAGAATGAGGTGTCAGCATAGCTGATCTATCACGCACATACAATCGCCCGACATCAATAATTTGTCCTGTCCTCAAGAACATGGAAAAGCTGACTCTTGAAGAGCTTATGGACTTGCATTGAGTTTCACAGGAAGAAGCTATGAAGGAGATTTTGCCTGAGGAGAAGGAGGTAACAGCAAAACAACAATCATCTAGCGCAAAAAGAGAAATGCTGAAAGTATGGAAAACTTTTGCATTGTACATTAAGAAGCATCACCCTAATATGCCAGTTGTTATACACACTACGAATTTATATAATGATAATGCTGTGTCACATTTTCACAACATTTAGAAGAGTCTACAAAAACAAATGCATCTTGACAGTTTTTTAGTAAAAAAATGGAATTAGGTATGTTTCATAAATAATAAACTAATAATTTTAGCACATTTTCTGTATGAATCTAATTCGTATTCCACGTAGGTTCATTCTGCAATAGAGGAAGAGATGAAGACTATAATTCTCTGTTGCATTGTACATTGAGAAGCATAATCCCTACTAAGAGACTAGCTAAATATTTACAAAATGAAAATGCTTTGTCGCATTTACCAAATTTGCATTCCAGATGGTTTCATTTCACGATAGAAGAAAAGGTGAATGTGAACCACAACCCGAAAAATGTCTATATAATTTTCTTAGAATAAACCTTGTACAAAATTTATTTTTTTTTCGGCATGGAATGCATTATCATATTTTACATCACTTTAAATGGACTAAAATTATTCACTAGACAATTGTTTCATTTTACGAGATTGGTCGCACAATGGATCATACTAGTATTAAGAGGTTCCCCTGCATTGTCTTCAATTACTAAAATATGCAAACTTTCATGCCCCTTCAAACCCATAGAAAAATAATAACCTATTGGAGAAAACATGGTGATGAAGAAAGTATTCATGACATGACCCCTTAGATTGTACAGTAATCCAATGGATTAATGAATATAGGCTATCATATTTTAATGCCCAATGCAGATGTTGAAAATAATTATCCTAATTTTGCTTTTTGACTGACTGTTTCCGAGGTGATTTAATGTTTTAATTGTTTTCGAGAAAGTATGAAAACAATTTCATTAGCAATTGCTTTGCAATCTGACTGGAATGTCCAAAATAACTCAGATGTGTCCAAAAATTATTTTTTATTTTTATTATGATGCATGGGCCATGGTACTCCAGGGGTAGAGCATTGGACCACTGACCGGAGGGCCCGGGTTTGATTCCCAGGGAAGCCTCACTGGGCACCTGCAGCTCCACCCAAGCTATATGATAATTTGGGTACCAGATTTTCCTAGGAAACCATAACTGGCACAGGGAAAGGAACTGGACCCCCTACCCTGATGTGTGAATTTCGCACGTCATATAGGGCTTAGTATTGGGTGAACACTATCATCACCTACCAAACCGACCATAAGATTGATTACTGTGTTCACGGTTTATATTATGATGTATTATGTATGTATGGGAGTAGGGTTTCCACCTCCACTCCTATTTACAAAGATACTGCTGCTGACAATTACCAGTGCTGATTTTAATCCATACATGGTCTCTACTGTAGGCACCATATTATTATTATTATTATCATTATTACTTTTTATTTGACCAGAGATCACAAAACAAAAATTCAGGTGGGTGGTATACGTACATGATATAAGGCACGTCAAAAAGGAGCAAGCTGATTTACATTACATAAAAAAGAAATGGATCTCATAGTTATATAATATGTGGCAAAAAACCATGAACATTGGCTCTAACATGCACATGAAATATCAATCAGAAAAATCATTGATCACCAACATGAATCGGACCATGGCCAATGCTATAAACTAAGAGTATGAACTTCCTGGTTGGGAATATTGCTGAGATATTCGTCAACCGAGTAGAACATATTATGCTGTAGCTATCTTTTTATTTTGTGCCTGAATGCAGCAGTTCCATTTGTATCCTTGATACTTTTGGGTAGTTTGTTATATGATCTGATACCCATTTCATTGGGTCCTAATTTCAATGCTATAGTTCTTATATTCCCATAATGGATGTCAGGCCTTCCTCTGGTGCATGATATTGATGGGCAGAGTTAAGAGAGTAGTTGCCAATGTTATTTTTTATATACAGAATCAAAAACATAATGTAGATGTCTCCATGGGAGTGGCAGCAAATTTAATTAATGGAAAATAGGCCTTGATGGAGCATTTTCTTTTGGAATAAAATTTCCCTAATAGCACGTTAAGTTAGGCCTTTACCTATTCTGTTTGGTGTTACATTTTGGATGCATATTGTACTTCACCTCTCTTTTTTCCTCTTATTATCCCCCTTTGCTTCGAGGAATACTCCCAAAAATGGATCATCAAACAGGTTCCTATGAATATTTCTGGCAACCAGATATGTTCTTCCATAGAAAAATTTGTGAAATATGGCTTGATTTATTTACATGTTCACACATAGCAGACAGGTATGAAATGTATCAAAGCAGCAACAGTATGGTATTTATGAGAAGCAGTATTTTGTGGACACCAGTGTCTACCACAGAGGAGAGCTGACACTGACGTTTTTCCACAAATAAAAAAAATTCTATGAATAAAATTTAAAAATACGAAATACTGATGATTGCATGTGAAATCAAGAAGCTTTATCAGACATGGCAGAAGCATCATAACATAGTAATCACATGGAATAGAGTGTAAGTTTAAGACTGGTCTGGCCAACTGACGGAATGAATTTGTTAAAAAATGCGTGATGTTACCATCCAAGCTAATAATCAAGGGCAGTGAAATGTATTTGTTTCTACGGGGGTGGTCTGAAAAGTTTCTGACCTCAAAAATTTCAGAAAAAATGTCTTGTATCTATGTTAGGTCGGAAACTTTTCAGACCACCCATGAAAAAATAGTAACCAAAACATTGTACTGAGTCATTATTACTGCTACCATGTTGGTTTTCAAGTTAGGACTTATATCAGTTATTTTCCTTTGGCACTGCCAATTATTCTAACATATTAAATCATAAACCACAGTAAATCATTTAAAAAATCAGTTTTTCCATCAAGTTTTATGAATTAGGATGCATAATAAATGTGGGTTTTACATAAGTCATCGATATCTTCTTACCCAATCTAGAATTCTTTGTTGTCAGTATGAATCTTTCTATCATTTTTGACTTTTTTAGGATGAGCTTTGGGTGGTATTTTTTATATTATAGCCTACTGTGAAAGTGCAAAGTTTTGTCACCACTGTCCCCATCATACCTGTATATGCCATTAAAAAATGGTAGACAATGTTCCCTTCTTCTCCCCATCTGATGCACAATACACAATGAAAAATTTTAACTGGTAAAAAGCACTTCTCTAATGAAATTTCCCAAAGCATTAAACTGAATGGGAAATGTAGCTAATGCTGGACAGAAAACATGTATGTACACTTCACAGAGGATTCATATGAAGGCAGCCACTGATGCAGTCTGAATGATTTTATTGGCTGTCAAATAGAGCTGAAAAAATAAATAAATGGTAATGTCTAGCCCATGAAATTGTTGCAAGTTTGTTCACTGTTCCATTGTATACAGGGTCCACTAGAAAAGTAATGCACATTTTCTGGGAAAAAATAGATTCATTGATTGTACTCCTACAAATACTTAAAATTCTTTGAAACACTCTCCCCCTGCATCAATGCACCTGTGGAGATGAGTCTGCCATGTCTGGAAGGCAACCTTAAACTTATCAACAGGAATATCTCTCAGGAACATTGTAACATGCTCTTGGATGTTTTCCACTAGCTCATAATGATTTCCTTTTAGCTCTCTCTTCAGTTGGGGAAACAAAAAAAAGTCCCACAGAGCCAAGTCCGGACTGTAAGAGGGCTGGGCGACCATCCCCCAGTGGTGGTGCTCTGGGCCAGGAAGTTGGTAACAATGAAGGACATGTGGCTAGGGGCATTGTCATGGTCAAGCGAGCGCTCCATTGTGCTGTATTACAAAGTCGAAAAACACACTTCACGTGGAGGCATATCTTTCTGCTGAGACCGGTCGGAGCTAACTGGCGACTGGCTGCATCGAAAGGGCGAATCCCCCACCACATTTCCTGACTGTTTTTACCGCACCGCCATGGATAGTCGTGTCACAATAAAATCATGCACATTACTTTCATAACAGACCATGTATACTCTCATTTTCTACCCAACAGTGCAAATATCCATGGAAATTAACAGAATGGACTTGCACAGTAGGAGAGCTTCAAGCTGTAGCTAAGACATTGTTATTGGGAAAAATGAGTCCCTAATGGATCTAGCATCTATGCACAAGTATTCCTTTTTGTACTTGGTGTCCTAACAGGAAGGATAAATATGGCAAACGATATCTGACTCAACTTAGAGCAGTGAAACTCTAAATGCTTTCAATGATTTCAAAAATGATCCTCTGATCCTCTAAGTGTTCTTCTATAAGGTCATGCACACAGCATTGCTTATCAGTGAGATTGACAATGCAATATAACACCTGATCTGACAGAACACAATTATTTCATTGACACAATGCGCCAGGAAAGCATTAAATCCTCTTAAAATATTTTTTCCTAACAATTTCTAACAAACTTAGATTGAAAGCACTCTAGTCACACTTCTTTCTCATCATTACGTTTTGTTTTTTTTTTCAGAATTGGGGTCCTAAATGTTGTGTCATGAATTGGTTTTTTTCTTGGCTAGATCTCATTTACAATATTACCGAAAAATTTTAAGAGTGAAGGTGAATTTTCATTATCTAAATATGTCTTTAAAACATGCCAGTGATACTTTGCCCATGCAAATATTTACTCACCGTACTGACATTCCTATACCAAATGCTGCCATTATCAGATCTGAAGGGTTCATATTTTTGGAGAAGTGACTTTCCATCAACCCTCCAAATAGGAGGTTCTTCTTTCTCTTCCAACTCAGACTTCTGGGCAATGAATGTGCCAGACTGAAACAAAAAAAAAGACAGCACATTTATGCGCCGAGGTTTTTTTTGTGATTTTTTTAAAGGAATTATGGAGTGATGGCCATAATCATTGTGCATTACTGAGGATGCTGGTATTTCATGAAAGCAAATGGCTTCAAGATAAAAGAGGAGCTAATTAAAGGTCTTCCAACTCAGTTATAAGAATACCACTTTCCAAAGCAAGTGCCTCAAAAAATCTGAAAACAAAGTTACTAGCACTCATTTTCCTAGATAACAAATTTGAATAACTGCTTAGTAGTTTCAATTCATAAATGGAACTATCTACTAACTAACTAACTTAGTAGAACAGTCACTCTATTTACACAAATGAAGAAAATAATTACACTAGAAAATTGCAATTTCAGCAACAAACTTAAGCTTGGTTAAAAATCTAAAAATGTGCATACCCAAAGATAACATTATGCAAAAGTAAATAATTCAACTAATATTTGGGCAGAGTTATTGGTTAAAAACATGAAAACATCATGTTTTGCTATTTTTTCCTGCACCTAAAATGTGCATCAATTGAAGCTGTGATTACGGTCATGAATGTTTCTCATGATAAAAAACTTGACCAAAACAAACAGGTATAGGGATCCAGGGAATTAGGGATTAATTAAATCCTTTTTTTTTCACCAGAATAAACTATTCACCACCATAGTTTTTACATGCAGAAGCAATGTCTGTGAGATTAAGTGCAAAATGTTGATTTGTTTCAAATTTTTTTTTGGGAGAAATTTCATACATCATTTATGCAATTGTTTGTGACCTGACATGAAAATGTACCGGTAGCCTTTACATGATGTATGGGTCGCTCAACAATAAATTAGGCTACTTCTAAAAACGTTAATGAAGATGACAATACAGGTAGGCAATTTTAAGACAGTCGATGGTTCAAACCCAATTGCAGCACCAACAATGGTGATCTTGAAGGAAAAATGGGATAATCAATGAAAAAATATCCAATGAATAATAGGCACTTGAGTTGAGATATGCTGAAAGATGCCGGGTGTGAATCTATTGAGAATAATTGAAAAAAAAGCATGAAAACTTTCCCTTTCTGGTCCACTATTGCACTATTGAAGATCAGATATGCAAATTCTGATGACTCTACTGGATGCCTTAGCTAATACTGTACTAGCGGCGATACAAAATTGTACAGCTGAAAGTGTGCAGAGAAGTAGCAGGGGAAAATATGCAAGATGCGGGCCTCAAATCAACGATCCTGTGAATTTCTGGTATTCACCAAAAGGCCATTTAAACTTTGATGACTTCAACTCCTTTTCTCTGGCTTTCCCAGGGATCATTCACACAATTAAGAAGTACCAAAGCAAGGAAGAACAATGAACTGTGTATGATGGTAGAATTTTGCTATTTTTCTCCAGTTCAAATGATAAAAATTCATCACATTTCAATTTAAATCACATAATGAATTAAAAAAGTGCATTGTATGGGCCGAGAAATATGATAATATAAGTTAATGTACAAGTGAACATAACTGAATCAGATGCCACAGGCAGGGTAACAGGAAGAGAATTAGGATGGGCAGTAATTAGTAGGAGAGTGAGAACTAAATGTCCATTATCGCTGGTAGTTTTCAGTGTATACACTGAGCAAATGGTAAGGTTAGCCTGGGAAGAGCTGAAGCTAAGTTGAGAATAAAAAAGGACAGCAAGATGATGAAGTCAGTTGGGTTTGCAGATGATCAAACAATATTCAGTCAGGCAGCCAAGTGATTTAGGTTATGAATGCTTTACAGGAAAAATGTGAGTGGTACAGGATTAGGATTGACCTCAAGAAAACAAAAGTATGAGATTCTCAAGAAGTAAGAGAGCCAAGATGAAGATGAGAGCCATTCAGATGAACAACGGCAAGTGGGGCAATTCATCCATTTGGACAGTATTGTAGAGGAAAATGAGGATTGTAATGGATATATGAGAAGAAAAATTGCATTAGAGACATGGGCACTTGCAAGAAGTAGAGACTGGAGCAAATAAGTACGACAGAGATGAAGACAAATGCCAACGTCATTAATAGGGTTGGTGGAAAGAGAAAATTACTTGGGAAAATGTGAAAAAAGGCTGAGAAAGTAATGAAACATTGAAAGGTAATGGTACGTTGATAATCCCATGATACAGAAGGGAGAATGTTAGATTTAAGTGGGGCAGCATAGAGAGGGGATGAGAGTGGACACAACATGAAGGTAGGTAGAAACTATCATGAAATGAAGAAAGAAATAGGAACTTCCCAAAATACTTAGAAATAAACTGCTGCAAGGTAATCTCCAAAACAAACCCTCAAAAATAATTAGAATACCCTGATTGATTGAGCGAACATACTGAATATAACAATTAGCTATGTGAAGGTGGCAGAATCTCAGAAGTATAATTCACCCAGCAACCAATCACTTCTGGGGTCACTCTAAAGCTATGAAACATATCATGCATAAAAATACCTGAAATGGCATCACATTCATAGATGGATTGAACAGATCACTTCTTTCTATTGGTAGCGGCTTAGCAATGGGATTATTTGTGGCCACAACATCCTTTGCACTGTCTTTCCCCTTTACAAGGCCATTGCTCTTGGCTGCCGGAGTTGTAGGAGTAGCTTTGCTTGCTGGCTCACTCTTTTCACCAGCTGATGTCTCTTTTTTCATGTTACCACCACTAACACCACCCCCTGAACTGTCCTTCGTTATGCTTTCCTTGAGATTTTGCTTAGCTGCTGCTTCTTCAAATGACTCTTTCACCTTTTCTCTAAGCCGTGAAGGGTTCACAACGGGAGTATTACTGCCTATCTTTTTGGACTTTAAATTCAGCTTTTCATACTTGGACCAGCTGAAGTTGCTTCCTTCATCTGATGATCCTTTCTATTTTGGGATAAAAAGAATGCATTAGAAATGACGAAAAATTTCCACTTCTCAGCAATTATAATATGGAGTCTCTACCAATAATACTATTAATATTTTATTCTCCAAGGTAGTTGAGAAAACAAGTTATTAGTATTTAATAGGGATGGTTATTGATGGCCAAGGTCATTTGCACTAATAGGGGGGTAATTTGGTAAGGGTGAAATGATCAGGGAATGGAGGAAGATTGAAGAGAGAAACCCAGCATCAGAATTAGCCTACTTTTAATGAAAAACAGTGAGGGGTCCACAATTTAATATCCCATCCAATGGACAGCATACTCCCTTTGTACTGCTCTCCACATGACCCCAATCAGGGATTATCACACCACTGAAAAATCCTGTCACCTCTGGGAATTGAACCAGGGTCATCAGGGTAGGAAGCCAGTGAACCAGCCAACACAACATCCCAATACCCTTATTCTACAAAGATCATTCAATATCGGTATACGATTTGCCAATGGGGATCGAGATGGTGCAGGGGCTATCGTTCTGGCTTCCCACCCAGGAGGCCCGGGTTCAAATCCCGGCGGTGCTGAATATTTTTCAGAGGTATCTCGATCCCTACTTGAGGTGCTTTGTGGAGGGCACTTTGAGTGAGGGCGCCGTCCGTCGGATGGGACGTTAAGCTGCGGACCCCTTGGCGCCTTTAGTTAAGAGTAGGCTAATGCCAACGTCGGGTTTCTCTCCACCCATTATCCTTTCTTGCCCATCTCCTATGGTGCAAATGACCTCAGCTGTTGGTCGTCTCCCCTAAATACTACTACTACTACGATTTGCCAAATAGAACAATCACAGAAAAATTAGAGAGTCCAAAAACACAGGTAATTTGATCAAATAAAAGTGTCCTCAATAATTTCATTATGTCAGTGACAGAGTTTAAAGTAAAGATACTGCTTAAGCTGTGAGTACAGAGGACTCAAACCCTTTTAATTCTTGAGAAATATTTCTTAGCAGTAGGGTAGGGCTTAAGGTAACAGTGATATGCTACTAAATCAGGTTCACAATTACTTAAGAGATTTTGAGTGATTAGGTATGTACAATTGAAGCGGCTGTGAGCCTATAATGATAACTTGGACAGGCTTCACTGATAATGCCGTCTTTATGGTTACGTAGAAACATATTATGCACCTTCTCATCAGGAACCCAAACTGGATCATCTGAATCACTGTTATCATCGAGGCCAGGAATATCTTCGTCGTCTCCAGATTCGGCATATGATATCCTTGCCTTCTGCTTGGCTTTTCTTGATGATAACTTCCGACGGGGTGCACCATCTGACATGAAGGGAAACATAGTGACATTAGTCATTTCTTTTAATAGAAGTAACTCCCAGATGAATTAAATCCAAGAATATTAATGCAATACTTTGAATTAAGCCTTGACCTATGTGATACTTAGATAGTCATTCTGAATCCTTTAATTAGGAAACTATTTATTTTTAAAGTTTTCTAAATTCCAAGGGTAGCAACAGAATGGCTAATTACCCTAAAAATACAGATAGTTACTTATTATTGACATTTAATAATGCTTAATTAATACTCATTAAATTAGAGTAATTGTTAAAGCCCCAATACCTGATTCGGAGTCATACAGTTATACATCAATAGCAATTGTCCTAACACTCCCTGCTATTTGTTTTAGGGCAAGCAATCAGGGTTTTGAGTAGACAAGTTGAAATACTGGTTGGGACATAAATCCACAGCAACCAATCATTTTCTCGGTTCCCATTCCAGACTTATTACTAATTTTCCAGACAAACATACTATCTGTCTTCCCCATTTTTCTTTCAAGTGCTAAGAAACTGGTCAGGTTTTTTTTGTGGATTATCCCTTATGACTGCATGTGACACTGGTAGTACTGAATTAAGTCATGATATTGAGTTTCAGTTTTTGTCAGGGCTTGCATGTGCAATGGCCTGTGTGAGCTAAGATACGAATTGTTGCTGTCAAATGTCATTTGATGTCAAATATGATTTGACCTCTCAACTAAAAGGAACATTGTTCACACGAGAAATTCCTGAATGCCATATAATATTGCTGTTCCAATATCAAATTCTGATATATTCTATTGTTTCAGGCTTCACTTCGTGGAAGTATTTAATATCCATGCTAAAAAGAAAGACTCGTACTTTTCCACAGATGGTACCGTATAATAAAATCTGTGGAAAAGTACGAGTCTTTCTTTTTAGTATGGATATCAAATTCTGACTCTAAAATAAACTGCCCTTCTTCCCATTTATTCCTGAGAATTAACTTTGATTCAATTAAGCTACTCCCAATGTTTTACTGAACTTCCCAAACGAGTAGCCACTATGACATCCTATCCAGAGGTCACATTAAAATAATGACAAGGGACTGTTTTCACTATCCTGAGTCTTAGTTCCTGGTACACTTCAGTGCTCCATCATTTACGATCAACCAGTTCACAGGAGTGGTCCATATATTACACAATGCACAAACAAAGAAGGAAGATGTAACAGGAAGTTTCATATGACACAGGAAGACTCCAAAATATTTTATGATGAACATTTTCTCAGTAAGCTACATATGTGAGGGTTGATAGAATTTCCCCCTTTTTGCTTTCCTGTTCCACATGATCTTTATCAGTATGGTGTAGTCTATATAAGTGGTTGCTGTTTACTTCATTCCCCCTGTTTAATATATCTGAGAACTTCTGTAGCAAGTAATATTAACACTTAATCCTTGGGCTCCATCGATGTCTATCTGATGAATTCATACTGCTTTCGGGAATTACGTGACAGTAATTCCCAGAAGCAGCATGAATTCAAAATTAACCCTTGTTTAAAACTAAGTTTCCTGCTGATATGTATATATCGTACATGTATGAGGGTAATTTGAAAGGCACGCAGATGGAATAGAAATCAATGACTTACCTCACTGACACTTTTTATTTTTCAATATAGTCTCCCGGAAAACTAATGCGCTTGGTCAAGTGAAGTTCCAATATCTTGATCCTATTTTGAAAATTAGATTCATTCAAGCATGCAAAATACCTGCCTACTTTGGCTATTAGTTCTTTGTTTGAAGAGAATCTCCATCTGCTGGGGAAAATTTTAAGCTTGGGGAAGAGATGGAAATCTGATGTAGCCAAATCAGGTGAATAAGACAGGTGTGGCAACAATTTGTATCTTAGTTCACATACTTCTGCCATGGCAATGACATTTGCGTGTGGGCATACATTGTTTTGATGAAAGATGACTTTCTTCCCTGGCCAACCTCTTTGTGTATCTTTTGCTGTAGTTGGTTCGGGAGGTAAGAGTAGTTTTGTCCAGTAACTGTTTGACCAGTGAGAAGATAATCTTTCAGCAGAATCCCTTCCGAATCCCAGACAACTACAGCCATCACTTTACCAGCTGACTGTACTGTCTTTCCTTTCTTTGGTGGTGGTATATCAACATGTTTCCACTACTTTCACTGCTGTTTTGTCTCTGGGGTATAGTAGTGGGCCCAAGTTTCCTCTACAACTACAGCCATCACTTTACCAGCTGACTGTACTGTCTTTCCTTTCTTTGGTGGTGGTATATCAACATGTTTCCACTACTTTCACTGCTGTTTTGTCTCTGGGGTATAGTAGTGGGCCCAAGTTTCCTCTGTGGTCACAAGTCAGTGCAGAAATTTTTTTGGTTAATCTTAAAATGGGTCAAATATTGTTCAAACATTTCCATTCTGATGCATTTGTGGTCCTGCGTCCCCATTTTGCCGTTTCACAGATATTTTTTTCATGTCCCAACTCCATTCTTAAAATGTGATATTGCCAATCAGATGACACCCCTACAGCATAAGTGATTTCTTGCATTTTCAGTCAGCGATCTTAAATGACCATTTTATGCACTTTTACAATACTTTCTGGGATAGCAGCACATTTTGGCTGACCAATAGGTAGATCATCATTGAAGCTGTCCTGATCAAACAAACTCGTTTGTCCACTTGGCAACAGTGTAATAAGAAGGAGCAGAGTCCCCCAGGGTGTTCTAAAAGTCGGCATGAATTTTCTTAGCTATCATACATTTCTTTATGAAGTATTTAATCACTTATCGAATCTCAATGTTTTCCATATTCAAATATCACTACACGGGAACAACAAAGAGCAGCCCTCACCACAGATCTCTTCCCAGAGCACTGATGTGTTACATGTTTACTCATAAAGGATTATCTATTACTATGCTGAAAACTCTCTGTGCTAGCACTGACATCTGGTGGTAATCCTGTGAACCTTTCAAACTACCCTCATATATCTGTCCATCGCAATGCCTACCTTTTCAGGGATTTTTAGTGGATGTTTTTTTTCCATTTCCCTCACCCCTTGAACTACCCTCCCTCCACCATTCCATCCCCTTTCCACCTGGTGCTTCCATCCCCCATCACCCACCTAATTGATGGATCATGGGGTATTTGTGTAGTTGTAATTTATAGAGACACTTACTTTGGTTTAAGGAAAGAGAGCAATACACAGCTTAATGACACAGATTTAAATAGAAAAGTTCAGGTGGCTTCTACGGTAAAACAATAATGAATAAAATGAAAAAATAAAGAATTCAGAGCTAAAGAACTAGTTGATGTATCATGGGGTATAGATTATAAGGATATTTTATGTCAAGTTAGTCAGGGATTATGTGCACAGTTGTGTTTAATGCCAGGGTCCATCATACTCTCACACTAAGCTGATAGACAACTGTTACAAATGTTAATGATAACAAAAGAGGTATACCTTTCTGAATGAACCAAAGGAACTAGAGTATATGTAGGAGGGGAATGGACACAACTCTATCATGAAGTTTATGAAAAGAACAAATTCAACAAAAATATACCAACCTTCACTAGGGGCATTCTTTCTCTTCCTTCCCCTTTTCTTCTTCTCCATGACTGCAGGAGTAACTCCAGAGGACATGTCTGCCACCTTCTCATCAATGTTTTTAGCATCACCATTTAAAATCACAGAAATTTCATTGTCAGCAGACCCTGCCTCATTATCATTACCAGAGGAAACCCCTTTCTTGTTAGTTTCAACATCCTTCCCAATACTTTTTCTCCTATCTCTCGACATTTTACCACTTTCTTCCACAGAGTCTTCACTCTGTAGGTCACCTCCGACTGAGGGACCCCCTTCATCCCCACTCCTAGCCTTCTCAGTCTCCTGCGTGTCAGAAAAACATTCATCAACCTCACTGATGACACCTTTCTGACACAACCTTTCTCCATAATCTACCGTAGACTCATTGCCATCGGTACCTCCCGACTCACTTTCAACTTCAGACGTGCTTCCTTTGTTACGCAAGGATCTGGATGCAGGTGCTACGTTATGTACCCTTGGTCTCCCAGGCTTCCTGTTTTGTTTTTCTGGTTTTGCTCCCGGTGCTTTCTGATCCTGGTTCAAACGCTTGTTGCTAGCAGTCAAGATGGCTTTCCTTTCGTCCATTGTGATTGTGAAACGTGCACTGACTGGTTTCCCTCGTCCACTGGGCAACTTCTCTCCTTTTTCACCTTGGATGAATTTGAGGAAGCAATTTAGGAATCCAGACTGGGCAGACATGATGAAATTTCTCACGTTATTATCTCAATGAAGAACCTAAAAAAATGTAAGAGGACACTTCCTCAAGTTACAAAATATGATGAGGAAATGTATTTAAGATAACACAATAAAATAATAAAAATCATTAATGGTATACAAAAACAACATGGAATTTACAATGGCAGCATAGTGGCCCGTGAGAACTACCAAAAAAAAATCCACTAATTTACAAGCTCTCAAGAAATTGGACCTAGGGGTAAAGAGATGGTCCTGATGATGATTTGATGGGATGAAAGAAAAGAAAATTGATGAGACCCTATTAATCAAAGAGGCTATTGCATCTGATTTCTCAAGGCACATTTAATACCCAATAGTATTGATAAGATCCCAACTATTATCATCTTGGAATCATTTCAATAATTTTTATACCGTGTATTTGGAATATATTGGTCTAGAGGCCTAACAACTCTTCCAGGAACTATAGCTGATATTTCCACTCCAGAGATGTATCGACTCCACTCCACAACCTCCTTCCATACATTTAACACCCTCTTGATTTCTTGTCATTGCCTGAATGACACACACCCCACATTCAGAATTAGTACATTTTTACTTCCCATTGGTCACCGGTTCCTGAAATAACCAATCCAATTTCAGCTCTAATTTACTCCCACCAATTACCCTGTCTCTCCATATATACACCACATGTATCTTATTACAAATTTGTATCTGATGAGATATTATTTTGGTTAAACATTGTGTCAAACCAAATAAATTCTGTGACAAAGTATGTTCTCTCTTTCATTTAATGGATACCCATAGAGGAGTTGAAACAAACCTTCAAGGACCCACACTCAACATTTTTGCTGATACATAACAATATTTTTCCATAATCAAATTATCAAAGTAAATACCAAAGCATTTAAATGTTTGCAAATTTAATTTTCTAGATAGTTTCACCAGGCGACCTCAGATCTTTCTAGATAGACTTTCAAGTAAAAAACCTCAGATCCACGGAACACTTTGAAGTTCCTTAAAAAGGCTCATTTGACAGAATTACCCTAAAAAAAAGTATGGGTTAATTGATTTAATAAAGATTAATTTCGATGATTTTTTGCTTAGAAAAATAAACACCTCCACCCTATCAAAATATAATCCATTCCATTTTGGTCAAAAGTAATGTCCTAGGAGTAAAATATTAAGCTAAAAATGAAAGGTGGGTATAGCAAAACAATCAACCATCTAGAGCACATAATTATTACAGAAAAACATACCAGAGTTGCCCATAGTTCAAGGAAAAACCTCTAATACATACATAAATATGTATTTTGGGATGACGTGAAAGTTATTTTTACGAGACAGATGAAATTCAATTGTTCCCGGCTCAACTTTGTGGAAATTTATGTTCATTAAATGAAGAATACAATGTATTCTTCATTTAATTATAGATGAAATTGACTGGAAATAGTTGACTAAAATACGACTTATTGTTTTCAACTTAAAGAATTCAATGAAAGTACAACTACATTTTGTCTAATGCTCATAAAATACATTGACAATATACCACTTTCAAACATGATAGACAAAACCTTAAAAATACGTTTTACTGTTGCTCAATGTTTTCGAGCCATCACCTCATGAGATACGTGTACACAAACTGCAGCCCGCAAGATAAATTTGTATGTGCAGAAAACTCAATGTTATAGTTATTTAAAGATTTTGTATTTTTCCACAAACTTTATTTTAAGATTCAGTGTGTTCCTGTGGCTAAGATGTGGAATGTGGTACCTCTTCCGAGAAACTAACCATGAGGGGGGAAAACCAATCAATGTACTGGATCACATCCACCCTTCCCATGCCCTTCCACCATGCCATGTCCCAGCCACAGCACAACCGTCTCTTCCCTTACCCAAATAACTCTGACCCCTACCTTCAACATCCCACCCTTCCTCACCCCACAACTACAGCCATCCCCTCTTCTCTGCCCAACGTGTATATATTCCAAAGCGGGGTATTGAGATTGTGCGGGGGCTAACGTACTGGCTTCCCACCCAGAGGGCCCAGGTTCAAATCCCGGCGGTGTTGAATATTTTTAAGTGGAATCTCGATCCCTACTTGAGGAGCTTTGTGGAGGGCACTTTGAGTGAGTACACCATCCGTCGGATGGGACGTTAAACTGCGGACCCCTTGGCACCTTTCGTAAAGAGTAGGCTAATGCCGATGCCGGGTTTCTCTCCACCCTTCATCCTTTCCTGTCCATCCCCTATGGTGCAAAATGACCTTAGCTGTTGGTCGCCTCCCCTAAATACTTTTACTACCACATTCCAAAGCTGCATGTGAATGAAATTTGTACCTGATGATGAGGAAAGTCTGAACAAATCGTTAATCTCACAATGATGCCTGCGGAAAATTACAAAATCTTGTAATATGGAAACCAAACAGTTCCCTGATATGTAGCCTCTAAACTGTTGAGCATATTTAATGTTATACTTAACATCAAAACCACCAGCAGAATTATTTTCCGATGAAAGTGTTTTCTGAAAAATAGTTTATTTGCAGTTCATAATCATATTCTTACTAACACAGATTCCCATTTACTGAATTCAACAGAGATTCACTTAGTTAACACTTAAAAGCATTGCAATTGTATTACTGCAGATCCGTTAATATTCTTAACCTATTCCATAAATCAAGGGTGGGGGGGTGCTGGTGAACCCCTCTTACTCCCCTCACAGTCCATTTGTCTTATACTAAAAAGACACCTGCACAGTAGGCTTCTGATGTTTGTTGTTCAGTGCGCACCATGCCAATAGCAAATTATTTACGCACCCACCAAGAGATGTGTTATGCATAGAAATGGGATAGTCTGAAAATTATCTCGGTATGTTTCATTAATTTGCGGTAACTACCACGATATCAACAAATAACATTAATTTTCAAATTTCTTCTCTTTGATAAGAGACTTCATTCATGAAACATTATTTCCCAAATTAGACAAATATAACATCTGTGCCAGTCATTATTATGTCAAAGAAAAATAACTGAATAATGAATTACGAATCACTTTGCTAAGGGACAATAAACCTACTAACTTGAACTGAGGTTATTTCGCTAATACAGTTAAGAACTTAAAATGCCTTGAGGTAAACCATTCCTCAGTAAACATTTTGAAACTTCAACAGAGTGGAAATGCACGAAATTTATTGCATGGTCTACAGTGTGCATTAAATTGAAGTGGAGTATTTGAAACCAGTACCGCGGTAGAATCTGCCTCTGATCTTTTGTCACATAATTGCTTTATATAACAATAAAGGAAAACTCTGTATAAACAATTATCATAATTTCATGCTGGCTAATATCTCTGAGTGACCTTTGATTCTCGCATACCCATTTTTGAAGATATTTATCATTTTTGGAGGGTAATTATCGTAGCGTCATTGTAGCATCATCATACTGTAGCATAGGAGAGCAGAATTCCCTTGCGCTAACTCATTTGTCTTTTATGCATATTTTCAATAATTTTTAGTGTACCACCATGGAAGAATAATATTTGTGTGCTTTCATGGGTGGAATAGGAGACGTTTGGTAGTCATGTACAATTTCCTTTATTACTAGCTTTTCTATTTTCGAATTTATTACCTGCGATATGCTTCAAACGTAGAACTAATTGAAAGTTACCGTTATTTACCCAACTCCACCTATGCAAAAAAGGCTGGCGCTTCACACGGAAAATTTACGCTGACTCTCGTTTCATACATTTCAAATGCTGTTGTCGCCATTCCTGAAAAGCCCACTACACGGAATTAACAAACGAATTCCGGGCTTGATTGTTTTTCCTTAGACGGCCTCAGGCGGATTTCGTATCCACGAAAGCGTGCGCTGCACGGGATACGAAATTCGAGATACGGGTACCGCGATCCATTTCCGCGACCATTGTCATTTGGGAGAAGGTTTACGTAACCTGATGGGTACTTAAAATTGCACAACCAATATACGAAAAAACCTAAACAGAGTTGGCTTCTCCATCGTTTTCATATGCATCGTGATGTTTCATCGATTTCTCCAATATCAAATCAATTGCTTACCATCTAAGAAGCATGCACATTACTCTGAGGGACGCGCAAGCCATACTCATCAAACTACGTGCATATAGATGCGACTGGCTTTTGTGAATAATTTTTCAAAGGATATTCCTACGAGTTAAACTTATTTTCGTGAACATGTAAGTTGGACAATTTTTCGTGGGACTGTAATATTAATCAAATATTACTTATGCTCTTCAAGAATCAGTCTGTTAAATCAATACGCATTTCTGAATTTTCGCTCGTCTTTTCGTCCCGCTAACATAATTCCTGATTGAGGCGCTATGAGATAAATCGAAGGAGAGAGAGAGAGAGAGTAAAACAATACCGACTAGAAAAATATTATTTGTCGATTATTAATATCTATATTCTCGGAAAATACGGACAATGTTCTCTCAACCATGGCAAGGGTCGATGGCTTCTGGGTATTAATAGTTGAGGTGCTACATATGCATTGCACCGTTAGACAGTGTTAATAGAACAAAGGAAAAAAAGATTGACCCTAACATATGCTTCATTTACTTATACGCGTATTAAATGTCTCAAACCTACTGTGAAATTTAGACCCATCATCCCTTACCCAACACACTTAACTAATCTCACAGCAGAGTCAAGAAATGTTATCCAATAATTCAACTGGTACCTTGTTTTCTTCTCCAATTTCCTGCTCACGAGTAGTTCTCAATGGGAGGTACCGAGAGATGCTGGCCCAACACTTCTAAAATTCACCCACTTCATTATGGGACAAGAATTTTAAACTATCAAACGATACCTTTCAGACGAACCTGTGTAACCTAACCGCTTAATCATGTCTAGATCAATTGGATTATCTATGAGCATAAATTTCCAAGTAATGCTTGATTTAGTTCGACTGAGATCATACAATCGTGCCGAATGATAATGATACGTGTCATTTCCCCAGCAAGATCATAGCCTCAACTTTATCCAACCACGTGAACAGATAAGACAATTATTATTAGAGGTAATTCCACCAAAATAAGTTATTGATGTACCTAGGGAAGAAGCAAACATGCTCAAAATGTGGCTTAGTCAATATCTAATCTTGATGACAAGAAACACAGGTTTTCCACCAGGCCTTCAAAATTCTCTTTAGGCATCCGTAAGTTTATCACTCGTTAATTTAAATGCATTCAGACAGTAAAAACATTCAAGTTCCCGGAATCCTCAAAAGGAAAATATGAAGTCTGCCTTTTCAGCTCATCGCGTGTTAAAAATCCGCTAGTTAAATCGGACATGCTTATATGCTCGATAGAAATTATCTTTCGTAGAGTTCATGAGCAATTTTCGCTTTCCAACAATTGAACAATTACATTATATTGCATTTACACACAAGAATTGCAAAGAACAGGGGGATTTTATTTACATATTTATTTTTGATCAAGTGGATAGTCGAGATGATTGAAATGCAATGATCAATAATTATTTTGAACCGATTTTTCCTTGGAATTGCGTGGAGGTTTCAGAGAGACAACTATGTTCTTACTTGATTGTCATGATATTGGTTCGGTACGTCGTACGTCATGCTTCGCCGATCATTCCTAGTACTTTCTTCTTACTACGACCTTAATAGACGACTTAAACCCACTTGCCCAACACCGAATCTTTTCCCTAGTCCACATACATGTAAGAGGGCTGGCGGACACAACTTGTAATTCTCAGAGTAAGTGAAATCTATGGAGTTACTTGTTATCACTTACAAGTAGATAGTACACTTGCATGTTTGCCTAGCTCGAATATAGGAACTTATCCGTTGCGATTAGACTGGTGGGGGAGGCCGTTGGCCGAAACATTTCCGCTGTGCGATGAATGTAACATAAAAACGCGGAAATACTACCTTGATCAAAAAGTTCCCGGAATAACCACCGTGTGGCGCTCCCATCGTTCCGATTTGAGTTCTGTTTTTTTTTGTTAAATTGGTACATCTGTTGTTGATATTCCCTTTAAATCTTAGTGTCATAACTTGACATTTGCAAAAGTTACGTAGCCAAGAGTACATCTATCTCTGTGTGTGTTGGCGATTTTTTACAATTTCAGAAATGGATTTAAATTTGCAACAACGAACTTGTATTAAATTTTGCGTAAAAAACGGATTTAGTGGCGCACGGACGTTGGAAATGTTGGAAAAGTGTTTCGGCAACGATTCTCTAAAAAAAACGGTCGTTTACCAGTGGCACGAGCGGTTCAGAAGTGGTCGTGAGTCAATCGAAGATGATGAACGCAGTGGCAGACCATCGACATCGAAAGTCGGTGAAAAAATTGATAGAGTAAAAGAAATGTTGGCCAATAACCGCAAATTAACCATCAGAGAAATAGCGGAGGACTTGAACATTGCCTATGGATCCGCCCAAGACATTGTGGTTAATGATTTGGGTTTCCGTCGTGTAGCAGCAAAGTTGGTGCCAAAAGACCTCAATTTCATGCAAAAAAGAGACCGTGTTGACGTCGCAAAAGACATGATTTGCGAGGCTGAATCCGATCCCACATTCATCAAAAGGATCATTACTGGAGACGAGACGTGGGTTTATGAGTACGACACGCAATCCAGACATCAGGCAAGTGAATGGCGTTCACCAAATGAGCCGAGACCAAAAAAACCACGTAGTTTTCAGTCAAAAAAGAAGGCAATGCTGACGGTTTTCATGGATTACAACGGTGTAGTGCATCATGAATTTTTGCCAGAAGGCCAGACAGTAAACAAAGAGCATTATTTGGGCGTTATGAGACGTTTGCGTGAAGCAATTGGCCGAAAGAGACCAGAAATGTGGGCAGAAAACTCGTGGATTTTGCACCATGATAACGCACCGTCGCACAGTGCTATCATTATTCGTAATTTTTTGACGAAAAATGCAACAAATACCATCCAACAGCCACCGAATTCACCTGATTTGGCTCCCTGTGACTTCTTTCTGTTCAATCGAGTTAAAAAACCATTACGGGGAACGCGTTTTAGCAGCCGAGAGGAAGTAATGGAAAAATCGCAGGAAGCACTGATGGACATACCGAAAACCGACCGTAACTTTTGCAAATGTCAAGTTATGACACTAAGATTTAAAGGGAATATCAACAACAGATGTACCAATTTAACAAAAAAAACAGAACTCAAATCGGAACGATGGGAGCGCCACACGGTGGTTATTCCGGGAACTTTTTGATCAAGGTAGTATACTACCCATATCCTCCTCTTCAACAAGCCCCTCTTCAACTCCGTATACTTTCTTGTTCCCGTAATTCCTCACAACATCCCTATCCTATTGCTGCCCCTTCCTCGTTTGCCCAACATTCTCCCCTCTATCACAGTCTTCAACATCCTACTACCGAATAATGTTTTGCATCCATTTTCCCCGTCTCCTTATGATTTCTACCCGCAATCCCCTCTCATACCCTACCTTACAAGGTTCGTGTAAAGAGTATCGGGAAAAGTTTCGAAAAAAACATATTTCAGATATTGCTCCAATGCCTCAAAATTCTTCATAAGTACATCCCTTGAGCGTCGACACACTTTTTATAGCGGCTTTTCCAAGACTCGAAGGCTCCCTATTATGCGGATTCCGGAGAGTCCTTAAGGGTACGTGGGCAAGCTTAGCTTAAGGCACTTAGGGTCCCATGGTGGGGCCCGTTGAGGGAGGATTCCCCTTCTGGGAATGAAAATAGTCTTCTGGTGCCAAGTCGGGAGAGTAAGGGGGTTGGGGAATAGTCGCTTCGCGTTACCGAAGTCTTCGCAAGCAGACACTCGACTCTGCTTTTGGTCGTCTTTCAAGACCTTCGGGATGAGTTCAGCGCAGATTTTTCATACCACCAAATTTTCAGTGATAACGGTGAGCACAGTCACTTTATCAATGCCAATGCAATCTCCGATGAAACGTACAGTTAACTGAGTCTGAATTCAGCACTTAACGCACACGTTGCCGTCGACGACCGTCCAGCGCGGGGCTCGTCCTCCACACTCTCTCGGCCATATTTGAAGAGCTTGTTTCAAAATTAATGTAAACGTGGTGCCATTGGAAAGTGATGGTATGTAGAATTAGCTGACGACGTGACTAGCCGAGTACTACATAATGTGCAGCTGAAGAAAAGCCCGCGGAAAGGTTTCTGAAAAGGCGAAGAGATAAACTCACTCCATGTGGCTGTAAGCAGGAAAACGCACGAGAAATTGATCGAGTAGAGGCACGAAGCAAGACCCCGTGTGCTACAAAGTACGTAGGAGAGTATACATATATACGGAAGTGACGTTGGCCGATAATATGGCGGAGAGATAAGTGAAATTAATCCTAGGAAAGACGACCAATGGACGAATCCCCAAAATGATTTTAAATTTCAATTACAATTTAAAATTTCGTTCAATCCATGAAAAACACCGACCGAAGTAAAATAACGGATATCGAAATCTATAAAAAGTCAAAATACTCTTTTTCCCTTGATATATTTAGCGATCCTCGATCTTTTCGCTTGTTTAAAATATAATTTTTCCGCAAACATGTACGTATATATGCCTTTCACCCATGCATATCTTTTCAGAGCATTAAAAAGATTGTTATGTTTTTTCCCCTTGCCCCTCAACCCTTAAACACCCTCCCTCATCCCTTACGTTTTCCACCTGGTGCTGATATCCCCTGCCACACACCTTTCACATGGATAGCGGGGAATTTGCAAACATGCAGATCACAGTGAAACCAAGGTGAAGCACTCCAGCAGCCATACTCAAAAAGTATGATCACAACAATGCATGAATTCATATGACATAAAATGGTATCCTAAATCTCTACCTGACACCGTTGTTCCCTCGTAAGGTACAACGTAGATGAACGGCCCCCACCAGAAAGATATGAGCCTGGGACTTAAAGATATCCTTCAGTAAAAACGGTAGCAATGCTGATGGTATGATAATTAATGAGGTATTAATGGCAGAACTTCACGCAAGATGTTCTTGTATAAGACGCGTATGTAGATGCTAGTTTAAGTTTCTGGGGCTGCGGCCCACGAAATATTATTTAGTATAAAGCCTGGATGTAGATTTTAGATCATTTTAATGCATTCTTCCAATAATTTAGGATATGCGTTACATACATGGGTATGTCAGCAGTTAGTATATCCATTTGCATGTGTGTAAGTACAAATGGTTTTTGCATGACTACAGGTATATACGCCTCTGTGGGTGTAAATTGGCATGCATTTCTTGGTTGTGGTTGTTGTTTTATTCTGTTGTAAGGGGCTTAACAGCCCCCACCACACGTCCTTGCAGGGGCCTGCGGGGTATCATGTATACGTACGCGTTCCTCAACCCTCCCTTTCATTTCCCATTCCCACCTGGTGCACCCCCTGCCACACACCGTTTTAGTGGAATGCGGGCGGTTATTATGTAGCTATTTTAGTTTGCACAAAGCTCATTTTAGTTGCTGTTAACCTCCGCAAGGACGGATAGAAGATGGGTGCGTGCCCCTACACGCAGAAAGGAAGAAAAATATACGATTAAGTGGGAGAGAAAATACTTTCTTCTAAGTTCCCAAGGAGGCATTTAAATTTAGAAGGACGTGAAAAATTAAATAAATCGTTTAACCACCGTTTCATTATTACAGTAAACAAGCCAAAGGTTTTTTGGGCTATGGTGGAGTTCATCTGACTCTGATTAATCCTACAGAGCGAATGAAGTTCACCGATTATAAGGGTATTGGGCAAGTTCCTCATTTCACATCTCGCCGGAGTTTCCCAAGAGGAAAGGTGAAAATATCATACAAAGCTTAGGTGACACTGAGGACGCCCAGAGGGGTCACCCGGGACCCTACGGAGAGAAGCCCAGCGCTCTAACCATTGGATTACCACGCCCCTGTTCATTGGGAGTGAAACTATTACCAAAGATCATTAAATCTGCTAGCTGTGGAGCTCTTTGCATAATACTACGACCTTGATAGACGACTTGAAACACTGGTCGACTGAGTCTTGCGAAGTCCACGTGAGAGGGCTGGCGGACATGACACGTCACAACTCAGGGCAAGGTAAGCAAAATCTTCAGAACCGCTCTTTATCACTTTCAAGTAGAGTGTACATTTCCTGTTTTGCTAAATTTAAGTATCGGAACCAACCTGTTAGACTGGACTACATAGCCCACCATGGTATATTTGTCTCACTTACTTAAAAATTCGTTTTATTTTCAACTCACGAAGCATCTAATTAAGGATAGTCGAAAGAGTACCGAGGGCTGAGCGCTGGTTTACTGACTGAAAGGCTCGGCTTCTATTTCGGGTGATGCCTCTGGGCACTCTCAGTGTCGACCAAGCGGTGTGATTTTTCGGGTTTCAAGGACCTTGATTATGCTTCGGGTGTATTGGATCCTTGAGAGGTAGGCTTAATTTTGAAACTAGAGCGAGTGCAGCGCAGAGCAGCTAGGTTTGTGAAAAGTTGTCATGAACAAGGTAGCTGTGTCACGACACTATTTGAATAATTAGGATGAGAGCCACTAGTTGACCGTAGGCTTAAATATAGGTTAAATTTAAAGCATTAATTTGAGGCAGGTTACTTATCAGAGGCTGTTAAAGACATAATAAAGGCACCGACGTACTACGGTAGATCAGATCACGTACGTAAAATCAGGAAGATAGATGATATAACGGATAGATTTAAAATGTCGTTTTTCCTCGTACCATTGGAGATCAAATTAGATATGAAAGCAATCGTGTAGGAGATAATTAGAACTGGCAGTGCATATATTTTGTCAATATTCTGCAAGTAATTTTTTATGCAATTGGTCCATCTTTTTCATAGTTCTACAGCATGATTTGAATTTACATATCCTGTTATTGAATATTGTTTCATAAGTACCTTCTTTCGTGTTATTAACTTTTCCGAGTGCACGATATAACTAATATTTGCGTATAGGTGACATGATTGGGATAAAGCATGCATGACTGGTGACCTAATACCCTGCCCTTGCGGCGGCTTGCGGGGTATTTTGGAAATGCAGATGAGATTTCCCCGGGAAATCATAGGCGGCATACGGAATAAGGGACTGCCCCCTCTTATTACCCTATTAATGTCTGAATTTCAAAAGCTGTATAATATAGGGTTAGGTACAGAGAGGAGAACTTAACCCTCGCCTGTAAAACCAACCTACGGGTTGATTTCTGAGATGATTTCATAAAGAATAACAATTAAGCAACTGAGGGACGAAGAAATACATATGTAGATGGGTAGAAGAAGAAAGTACCATTGGAGATAACTCTTAAGGCAAAGAAGAATAGCATAGCTTGGGTATGCCTTGAGGCACAATGGATCATAAATAAATAGTAAACATATAGAACGAAAAACTTAAGGGAAGATCTGCATGACCTGTATACGTTCGGTGGCGGTTTCCAATACTGTAGACTATGCTCACTTTTGTCCCATCCTATGTAATGTGCGAGCTTCTGTGGTAGATAGTCCTGAGGTTTACTTTAAATGGGGTTTAGCGCCAATATGTAAGTTAATTTTCACATTGAGGACGGTTCTTCATCAGGGGACCGCCTAGCACGTGATTTTCGAGGATTTTTTGTTGAATTGTTTGCTTTGATCTTTAGATGCCCTTCATCTCCCTTAACTCTGTCCCATTCCTCCAGGTGCTTTCATCCCCTGCCACGTACCTTTTCGGCAGATAGCGGTGTATTTATGTAGGTTTCGGATCTACATAAATACCTCACTATCCACCAAAAAGGTATGATGCAAGGGGCGCAAGCACCTGGTAGGATGGGTAAGGGATGATATTGAAGAGGAAGAGTGGACCACGAAACTGGAAGACAAAGAAAAAAGTATATGAAACAAATGAAGACGGGCAGTAGACAGAGAAGATCTCAGGATGCGAGAAGGAATAAACACTGAAGAGAGAGAGGGAGAATGGCGGAATGCAGTAAACCAATCTTATGATTTGTATTTCAGATGATGATGACAACTATGTGAATCAACAAAAAACATTTAGCGAAAATATATAACGAAAGAGGGTAACTGGCCACGTTTAATGGTATTCCACCGCGGAGTATACATCTACATAATACCCCGCAAGCCCCCGGGAGGGCGTGCGGCGGGGGGTGTTAAGTCACCTTCCGTAAAACGGAATTCGCGCCTCTTCCTCCCGTAAAAATCGTCCATCCCTGAACGTGAATCCAGTTAAAAAAGAAATACACAATTCTCCGCACCAACAATTGTAGAAGTTGTGAAGACAGAAACGTTCCCCGCCACACGCCCTTGCGGCGTGTGGCGGGGAACGTTTAATAAGGTGGTCGTGCCACCAAAAATTTTAATCAATCCAGACGTGAGTTTCCTTTTATATGCTCAGTGTATGCTTTTATCCGCTTAATAAAATGGTCAAAGTAATGGGGAACTCAGGAGAATAATTGCGATAGGCAAATAAACCTTAGGAGGGAATTGATGACAGGGACATTGACTAAGTATTTCAGAAAAGGCTCGTCAAAACTTGGACATTGAGCGTACTTGAAGATATGTACGACGCGGAAACATGGTCACTGAAGCAGTATGATAGACGTAGATTGGAGACTTTTGAAATGTGGCTATGAATGATGGAGAAGGTGAAGAGGACAGAAAGATAAACAAATGAGGAAGTGGTGATAGGTATAGAGTGGGAGAAGAGGGAATTGTTTGGAGAAGCCAAAAGGAGGCAGGAAAGAAGTATCCATAGCATATTGATCGGCAGTGGGATGTTGAAGACTGTGATAGAGGTAAGAATATTAGGTAAACGAGGAAGGGGCAGAAATTGGATAGGGCTCTTGGACAGAATGACGGGGGAAAGGAAGTATACGGAAATGAAGAGGGGCGTGTTGTAGAGAAGAATGTTGGGTAATGCTTTGTAAGTAGAGAAAAGAGAAGTATTTGGTAGTTGTGTTCATCCATAACCCACCTCAACCGGTAGAGTACCCATAGCAATAATAATCCCGCATGATCTTTACATAAACCCATCTTTGTAGTATTGCCCCGAATTATTTGAATACATTCTGCTATTGAATATTCTTGCATACAAGCACCTTCTTTTGAGTGCATGGTCCAAATGATATTTGTGTATAGGTGTACTAATTGTGAATGTGCATACATGCCTGGTGACCTAACACTCCCCGCCACACGCCCTTGTGGCGTCTTGCGGGCATTTGTGTAGTTGCAGATAAACTTACACCACATCATGTAACATGCCTGTCACCTTGGCGATACATTTAATTGAGTCCAAAAGTGCTTGAGACTTTCAATTTAAGGTTTTACACAGCAAAATAAAACCGTGAATTCGGATTCTCTAGAGCAAACTGAATTAATACGAGTGAAAAAACAAATTTCTACGTCAGATTTAATTCATGTTCCCTCTTTCTCAACATTGCGTTCCCCTTGTGACTGCTCACCCTCCACTCTTTAGCTCACCAAGAGGTCCATTATTGAAATAGAAAGAAAGACTCGTACTTTTCCACAGATTTTATTATACGGCACGACGCGTTTCACCGACTTGCGGCATCATCAGGTACAAATTTGCAAAACTGACAGAGCAAGCATATATACCCTCAGGACAGAGTGGGGGCGGGGAGGGTTGGAAGGATTTGAGGGGGGTGGGGGCTCGCAGGTGCGTTGATGGATTGTTTTGACCATTTCCAGGCTAATTTCTCGGAGAGGAGTGGGGAGGGGTATGGGAATAATTGCTCATTACAAAGTGTCGTGTTGGGGTTCACCAAGTGCCTTCTAATCTCTAATTGCTCGAGAGCGTCCATTTTTAATCCTTTTGGGAGTGTGTGTAATATCTCTGGGACAAAGTCACTGCTGTGGTTGAATTCTAGTAAATGCTTGGCGAAGAGAGAGTTGTTATTCTGATTTTTGTGACACCTAGCGTGTTCCTTGACTCGTAACTTGATATTCCTGCCGGTCTGACCGACATAAACGCTGTTGCAATCCTCGCATTTCAGTTTATAAATGCCTGATTTGAGAAGGCTATCCTGGGTGTCTTTTCCATTGGCTAGAAGTTTGGAGAGGGTTATGGGTGAGTAGAAGGCTGCTTTGAGTGAGGTGGGTAGGCAGTTGGAAATCCTATATGAAAGATCTCCCAGAAACGGGATCGAGCACCACTTAAAATCTTTAGATACTGCGGGCTGAGATACGAAAATGCTTTTTATGGCCATTGCTTTTTGTTTTTTCCGTAGTAATGTGTCAACTAGTTTGGGGTTGAAACCATTGTTGGTAGCTATATTAGTGATATTCACGAGTTCAATTTTGAAGTTTTTGGGGGAAAGGGGGATGTGTAGGAGGCGGTGGATCATGGAGTGGAGGGCTGCGTGTTTGTGAGAAAAGTGGTGTGCGGAATCATTAGAAATTATATGGTCTGTATATGTGGGTTTCCTATAAATTGCAAATTCGTGTCTATTATCCCTAATTGTGATTGTCAAGTCGAGGAAGTTGATGGTGCCGTTGACGTCTTTTTCCATGGAGGAGATATTCCGATGAAGAGTGTTTAGGAAATTAAGGAAGGAGTCTAACTGTCGGTTGGTTCCGGTCCATAGGCATAGTATATCGTCCACGTAACGAAACCAATAGCCCACGTTTTTGTTATGCTGATTGTCAGCATTAAAAAGATGTTCTTCTACAGAATTGAGGAAGACTTCGGCTAGGAAGGGGGACAGTGGGGAACCCATAGCTAACCCATCCGTTTGGCTGTAAAGGGTGTGGTTGAAACTAAAATAATTCTGGTTAACTGTCATTTTGATGAGGGGGACCAATTCGTCTGAGATATTTTGGGCAATGGTGGAATCCTTGAGTAGTTCTTCCACCCTAAGCAAAGTTTCCGATATTGGTACGCAAGTAAATAAATTGCTAATGTCGAAGGAGACTAGCCTCGCTTTTTCCGGGACATCAATATCTTTCAATTTTCGGGCTAGCTCTATAGAGTTTTTAACTCCATATTTAGGTTTAAAACCTGTGAGATCTCGGAGCAAAACGTCTAATTTTCGTGCCAGAGGGTGTGAAGGGGCGGACACAGCTGAGATGACAGGCCGAATAGGTATGGCTTTTTTGTGTAATTTGGGGAGTCCGTACAACCTGGGGGCGGAGGGGTTCATTTGGATTAAACTAAATTTTTCCCTAGCATATAAAAACTTACACTTGAACACGGCACGTTTCACTTCACTTTGGAAACTCGCGGTTGGGTCTTTGGATAACGGAGTAATAGGATTGTTGTTGATGAACTCAAGGCACTTTTCCACATACACTCGTTTATCCAACACTACGACACTAGATCCCTTGTCAGCTTTCTGGATGATGAGGTCTTCCTTGCCAATAGTCTTCTTCAGGCGTCGGAGGGTGGACGTATGTTGCTGAAGGCTGGAAAAGCGGGTTGTTGTTGGCACTGCTTCCTTCAATGAGGACATGATGATTTCAGCAACTTGGTGTTTGGTAGCCAGAGATTGGTTCCGAAGGGCAACCTCGCAATCTGCGGCTAGATTTTTAATGTCAGTGATTTAATAAAATCTGTGGAAAAGTACGAGTCTTTCTTTCTATTTCAATAATGGATATCAATTACTTCCACGAAGTGAAGCCTGAAACAATAGAATATATTCACCCAGAGGTCTTCACTTTCTTTCCGGCGAAGGCCCCCCCCCCGCTGGTGAGAGTGCAGACGTCGGACAGCACTCGCCAATCTCCCCCATCAATGACGACTTGCGGTGGGCAATTGGCCGTGAATCCCCAGCCTGCGTTCCCCTCCCCGGCACCCAGACGACTACGCGCAGCAGGGGTCCCTACCACGGGACTGACGACTGTCACTCTATACTTTGCGGTTTCTGCCATGCTTGCCAGCCCTTCAATTCAACTTAATATTTTCCCTTGCCATTTACCACTACCCCTCTACACCCTTTCCCTTCCCTCTTCCCTGAAACAACACCTAGACTTCCCCTCACTTACTGTCTTCGGGGAAACTATATTTAGCAATGCACCTACGTGCATTATTCACCTGAAGATGCCGCGGTAACGCGGAAATCAAATATTACTGGAACAATGAAATCATTTAGCTATTAATATACAGGTACATGTATTTAACTCGGAGGTGGTGGACTAGACCAGGTGGGCATATGGAAAACTTAGATAACAGAGGAGAGAACTTTAGGCGAGAAAGAAAGTAGTAGGAATAGGATAGGCATCATTGACTGAAGGATGCGTCGCTTCCAGCTTGACTGGGTA